>NC_088853.1:15353840-15476340 GCF_963853765.1 Magallana gigas | reverse complement strand
AGGGAAAGCAAATAATATTTTAAGGTGGTATTGGACACTTCCATGTTGTGATGTAATGTTTATCGAAGTAAACAATAAAATGAAGTGTATTTATATGAGTAGTTTCTTTCCCAATATTGTCACCTAACAACGTAGCGCAGTGGGTTAGAGGGTTTAATATAAATCTGTAAGTCACGAGTTCGAATCCCGCTCAGGGTTTTACAATTTTTAGGGCTCCAAATTATTTAAAAAGCTACTTTTCGGTTAAATATTGTAAAATTTGAAAATTCTACACTGGTGCAAGTATTTCAATTATAGTGTACTTTTATCTACATTAATATCAACAGCTGTCCCATACCACCTTAAAACTGGCCATAACTTTCATTTTCATAATTTCATTTTCGTGGTAGAAAAACTTCATGATTATTAGTTTAATTTAGTGCTGGGAGGTTTTCCTGACTCCAGGTACCCTGATTTGTTTTATTATTTAAAGTTGACCGTAGGCCTATTACAAGTTGTAAAATAAATGCATAGGTATCAATGATGATTACACTCTTGGAGACTGAGCATGCTGATTGCATGGCAAATCAATTAACATGTATTACCAGCAACATTTATGGTACATGCGTACTTGTTTGTTTATGAGTTTTGAATATACTCTCTCTCTCTCTCTCTCTCTCTCTCTCTCTCTCTCTCTCTCTGTCCACTCCAATTTTTTTTTCAATATCTGAATTTGTTCAAAGCATATAATTGCTTAAATTTTGCTTCTTAGAGTAAAATACCATGAACAATTAGCATGATTAGAACATTAATTGATATATATATAGTATACATTAATAGAGAGAAAGTCAAAGGTAAAATTTGTTCAGGAAAGACAACTCTACAAACTCAGATAATCAAATTTTTCTATCTCTCATTAGCTTATTAATACATGTACCAGATATTGATCAAGAGTGCTGCGTGTTAACAACTGTTAATGTGTGTCTTTTGATTCGTTGGATTTTGATTGTGCTTTTTTGTCACCACATGACTTACCATTTCAGGACCCTACCCCTAAGGAGCCCAAGGTTTGTGACGATCGACCAATCATTTTACTCCCTCTCATATTCTCGTACTCTCATAACAATTGTACGCTGCACATTGTGCTTATTAATGATATTAATTTTACAAGGATTAAATGGTGCTATCATAAGTGGTGGATCCAAGAGGTTTTGTGAGCTTTAAGGGGTGAGATTGAGGGAAATTCATTTACTAAAGTCAACACTTACTTTTTATGGTTTCATTAATTTTTATGGGCATTAAATTTTAAGTCTTGTGGATAAAGAGCAGATTCAAGGGGTAGGGGGGAGGGAAGGGTGTGTCCAGCAGGTGCAGTACCTCCTAGAAATTTCAGGCCTTGGACCCCCTTTGGAAAACAACATTATTCCTTGGACACCCCCCCCCCCCCTACTTTAGAATCTGTGCATGGATTATGGGTTTTTTTTTTTTTAAAGAAATCTTCCAAGAATTCATGTGAACTTGTAGGCATCAAAGTAAATTGCTATTATATTGTACAAGTTTGTTGTACCTATATTACTTTGAATTTTTTGTTTTGCTCAGATCAGCAATGAAATCTTCATACAAAAAAAAATTAGTAATCAAGGATTTAATATGATGAAACCACAATCCCTGTATTAATCTGGAATTACCGATTTTCTATTGATAATAAAAGCATCTTAAGAATTTATATGCTATGTATACTGCAGAGTTATCATTTAAATGGTGATTTTTAATGGAGAATCAAATATTAATCTTCAGTGTTCATTCAATGATCATGAATGTGAATTTCATACTCCCAAAATATGGATCCACCCTTAAGATTTGCTTTTGCTGTCAGATTTTGTATCCTTATGTTGGTGGTTGGGAATAAATTAATGATTTTTTTTCCATCAGTTTACTTATGAAGCACTTACTCTAATTTAAAACCATTTAAATCAGATTAAATTATTGCATGCATGGTAAACTTGTTTCATTTCTCAACACATGTATTCTATTTCATACATGAAAGCTGACATTTTCCATTGATATATTAGTTATGAAATAATCATTTGTCATGGTTTAAGAAAGATGTAGGTCAAATTTTACTATTATGTAGATCAAAAGTGTTATAAAAAGTACGACAATGAATTCAGTGAAAGAGACTACCAAAGATGTTTAGTCAAGCGTATAGATTTTGTGACATTAATTAATATTGCATAATTTTGAAGTTGTAAAACATTAGTGCATGTTCCAGAGTTTGATCAAAATATGTGTACTTACAATACAAAGAATAACAATCTATGCTCCAGAAATCACTTTTTAAGAGCAAGAAAAAGTTCCCATCTCCATTCACTAGATATAGTCTTTAAATATACTCCATATTATTTGAAAAGACCAGATAAAAGTTGCTGAAGTTTGGCAAGAGAAATTCCGTGTACTTTGACACTGTTTTTGTGGCCAGCATTTGTGTGTATTGGCCATTTGAGGGTCAGGGCTAATGCTATGATTGTCTTTGGTTCACTGGAGGCCAGCATATAATTATGTGTGTATCATGGGCAGTATAATCAACACAGTGTGTGATAGAGAGCTTTAGGAATGGGGGCACCTGTCCAACAAATCACCCCTTGCGGCTTGTAATCACTGGATGGAGTAACTCTCCAATCATCTCGGCCAGTGTCTCTTCTAATCTCTTTTCTATCTCAGCTTGTTGATCTCGCTGATCTCGCTGATCTCGGAACCATTTGGTCAGTTACAGCTCTCTGTGTGCGTGGTATGTAATACTTCTGTTCTCAGTGGTTTTGGAACATGAATCTGAGTGTGTAGTAGTGTAGTACATTGTGTCACTCTGTGCCAACTCATTCTGATCAGAATCATTGCAAGTATAAACAGGTAAGTTTGATTCATTCAACATGACAATCATATGATTGTGTAGTAGTATAGGATGCTGGGGTACTAACATGTTTCAGTAAGCTTTTCCTATTAGTATTAATACAGTATAGTACCCCCCTCTCTCCCTCTCCCTCTCTCCATCTCTCTCTCTCACACACACAAACTGGTTTCATAGGATGTACAGTTGTACAAATGATAATATTTCATCATCGACAAAACTTACAGTATGGTACAAGTTTGTTCCATATGGTTGATATATGTACTGTTTACAAACAGGCCGACTTTATCATGGGCTCACACTGACCAAACAAATGTTGATTAAAAAGAGGTCAGTGGTCTTGATGAGGTCACATGCCTGCTGATATTGATTGACCTATTGCAACAGCATCAGCATGTGACCAAGTACAATTATCAAAACTTAGGATAGGTACTATATTATCTATACATATCAACTACAGGGCAGTATGATAAAATTTAATCAAAGGATAGGTAACTCATATCTGTAGATATCATTGACTACAAGGCCATAATCCTGATAAACTATTATGGGTCATGGTAAGATTATAGTTCATGTACTAACATTTGGATGGTCCGCATTCTTAAGATAACCAACATTTCAGATATTGTGTACCAATAGGTCTCTGTCCTATTTTTATCCCAACTTGTGGACATAGAGTGCTTGATAAATATACAATCAGAGCTGTGTGTGTAGTATAGGAATGTTCAACATATACCGAAACCAGGTGATTGACTCATCCGTTTAATAGTGTAAAATAATGTTAAACATTAGCTTACCTGTCAAATATAGAGAGCTCTCCTACAACTGTGATGTATGACATTCAAGGCGAAAATAGTTTTTCTTTATTGCAAGCAGGTCCCCCTTTTTAAGAGGACAGTAGCTATATTGAACTAAAGTTTTATCTAGAATATTTTTTTAAGCCACACCTGCCCAGGTGAGTTAAGGTGATATAAGGTGAATGTGAGTTTTTGCAGGTCTACTTTCTTAAAGGACAGGACACAGGAAATGCCAGGCTCTGATGATTTGGAATGTTGTCCATTTAATAGTTTTTACTTATCAAGGTGAATCAGATGTGTATGCGGTGTGAGATCGTTTTTTAGTGGACAGATTTTTTTTAACCACTGGCAGTTCCATATCCATACATTTATAGGGATGGTTTAGCCACCATTTTGACATACATGTATAAAAGGATTTTGAAGGTAAAGATTTAAGTCTTGATTTACATGTACTTCTTTATGGTAATACATTAGTTTATAGGAGCAAAATTTAAGTCAGTCATTGGTTTTTTCCCTAATGATGTCTATTGGTCGTGCATTTTGTGAAGATTTTAATCAATCTTTTGTCGGATATTCAGCATCGAATGTCATCATTTTGGCAAGAGAAATTGATAATTGAATGGCTAGCCAAGTATGGTCCATTAGAGAGAGAAAGAAATCTGGTAAAAGCCTCTCTAACAGACTTCTTTAAAGTAGCAGCGTATGACCCATATAACAAGCAGTGTAAAAGCAGCTCTGTTGTGTTTTTGTGATGAGTAAAAATTGCCCAAAGTTGTTGATCACAAACTATGATGGAGGCAGACAGAAAGTATCACATAGTGTAAGTACATCAATGGACTAAGTACTTATACTTGTAAATATAGTTTAAGGTCAGCTACTGCCAGTGAGCATAAACTGACAGCTTCTTTCGTTGAAATCATTATGTGCTGGCCATGTAATAAGCTGAGTAAGGACTACCCATTCTTTTCTGTGGCTTGTAGTTAAAACAAGTGTAAGGTTGTGATTAAACTAAGACGGGTGATTAAACACTTTGTGACATCATTTCAATATTTGAGGGGGGGGGGCATGTTTTTACTTCAAATATTTGCGGGGATGTAGTTTTAATGGATTTGCTTGTACAAACATACTGTATTGTCTGTTAGTTTTTATATATATAAGTTGTTTCAGTTGTCAGTTAGAAGAGTGTGGTTATTTACTTTAAATCCTCATTGGATATTGTGTATTGCAGTGTGTATTGCAGTGTCAGCAAACGCCAAACCCTTTTGTTGTATATAAGCTCAGGTTTTCCCACCCTGATTCATTTTAAGTACAGCTTCAGTGCTGCTATATTGTTAGGGTTAAACTATATCCTTGCCATAATATCACTGTCATAATCACATGTCCATTTTATAGAATTATTAGTATTATTTTGACACATTTTTTCCCCCCATCACGATCATCACGCTGTAAGGCTGGCAATCATATTTTGAGTAAGTGCTTATATATTGTAGCTGCCACGTGAAATTTTTTTTTTATTATGTAAGCTTGTCAGTTAAACATTATGTTAATTTGATAATAATGCAAAACATTAAAATCACGATCCTGATGGAATATTTGCTTTCAGATATATACAGTACTGTAACATTTAATTTTCAAATGTTTGTGGCAAATGAAATTGGAATCTGTTGAATTCTTTAATTCTTATTTTTAGTTGGTAAGTATTGCCTTATTGAGATCTATTCTTGCTTCATAGCAATAAGCAATAAATTTATCACACACTATTGCTGCAATTACTGGGTAATCAATTATACATGACTAGATTTTCAATTTGGGATATTGCATGTCCAAAATACTGTACATATATATTCACAGGATTGACATGATGAGTAACCAATATTTATGTTTTTCTTAGAAATGAGATAAACAAATTATTTATATAAGGTATCAAATCAATGTACATGTAGTACTGTGAAGGTTTATTCTTTAAACTATATTTAGATAATCATTAAGCAGTTTGTAACCTACCTGAGTTTTCAGTCTCTGAATCTGTTTAACCCAGTACACATTGTTTTACAGAATAAGTAAGTACATGTATCTTGAACCTTTTTTCAGGGAAGATATATATGTTAAGCTGTTAAAGGTTAAACCATATAGCCTGAGTTTCCGCTGTTAAAAATCAATATGTAACCTGAGTTTCCTCTGTTGCACTTTAACATGTTACCTGAGTTTCCTCTGTTGCACATGTGACCTGAGTTTCCTTTGTTGCATTTTAACCTGTAGCCTGCATTTCCTCTGTTGTAGTTTAACGTGAAGGAGATGGAGCGCGAGGGTGGCTACTATCGCCAGTGTCAGCAGCTGGCCGCAGCCGACGCAATGTCTCATCTGGAGCACATGTGTAAGCTGGACATCGACTCGGAGCCCCACGAAGTCCGTATGACAGGCATCATCTGTACTATTGGTTAGTATCTCTATATCACTATACACTGGGTCCTCTAAAATTGTGCGAACTGGACTCAGTGCTGGTAAGGTTATTGTAAGAATTTCTGTTTCTTTCACCTGGAGCTTAATAGCTGCAATAATGTAGCCCTCTCCAATTTTTTATATCTGATGTTTAAAAAAAAAATTGGGAGAGGGCTCCATTATGGAAGCTAGGAGCTTAAGTGTATTTAGCTGAATAGCAATTCGGGTTCAGTTTCCAACTTGAGAAATATTTTTGTAATGAGTTTAAAGACAATATCAGTATAATTATGTGTAAAAAAAAATCCATCAATTTTAAGTGGTTTTGTTTTTAGATTTTTTTTATCCTAATATTTGTTGAGTTATAAGAGCACTCAAGTTTACATTTGGAACTAAAATGAACTCGGAATGCAGATAATGCATAGATATGTTATTATAGCTTGATTTTAGTCATACATTGTATTATATTTAGGTCCGGCTTGCCGAGAAATTGACACGTTACAGAAGATGGTGATTGAAGGAATGAATGTTGCTCGCCTCAACTTCTCACATGGAACCCACGAGGTATTGCTTAATATCAGTAATCATTTCAGATATTTTTTTAATTTGGCTTTATTGCCGCTTGAATGAATAACCATGCCCTTGGGGGGGAAAAAATGGTCTTCATGTATTCTGATATTGCCAACCTATTACTGCTTTCAGAATAGATTTGCAATTTTTAGCTCACCTGAGCCAAAGGCTCAAGTGAGCTTTTCTGATCACAATTTGTCCGTTGTCTGTCGTCGTCGTCGTTGTCGTTGTTAACTTTTCACATTTTCATCTTCTTCTCAAGAACCACTGGGCAGATTTCAACCAAATTTGGCACAAAGCATTACTAGGTGAAGGGGATTCAAGTTTGTTCAAATGATGGGCCTTGCCCTCTTTAAAGGGGAGATAATTGAAAATTATTGAAAATTTGTTGGTATTTTTCAAAAATCTTCTTCTCAAAAACTATTTGGCCTAAAAAGCTAAAACTTGTGTGGAGGCATCCTCAGGTAGTGTAGATTCAAGTTTGTTCAAATCATGGTCCCCAGGGGTAGGGAGGGGCCACAATTGGGGGATCAAGTTTTACATAGGAATATAAAGAGAAAATCTTTAAAAATCTTCTTCTCAAAAACTATTGGGCCAGAAAAGCTAAAATTAAAATGGTAGCATCCACAGGTAGTGTAGATTCAAATTTGTTCAAATCATGGTCCCCGGGGGTAGGGTGGGGCCACAATTGGGGGATCATGTTTTACATAGGAATATATAGAGAAAATCTTTAAAAATCTTCTTCTCAAAAACTATTGGGCCAGAAAAGCTCAAATTAAAATGGTAGCATCCACAGGTAGTGTAGATTCAAATTTGTTCAAATCATGGTCCCCGGGGGAAGGGTGGGGCCACAATTCTGGGAACAAGTTTTACATAGGAATATATAGAGAAAATTTTTAAAAATCTTCTTCTCAAAAACTATTAGGCTATGAAAGCTCAAATTTGAGAGGAAGCATCCTCAGATAGTGTAGATACAAGTTTGTTCAAATCATGGTCCCCGGGGGTAGGGTGGGGCCACAATAGGGGGATCAATTTTTACATCGAATATAAAGAGAAAATCTTTAAAAATCTTCTTCTCAAAAACTATTGGGCCAGAAAAGCTCCAATTATAATGGAATCATCTTCAGGTAGTGTAGATTCAAGCTTGTTCAAATCATGGTCCCCGGGGGTAGGGTGGGGCCACAATTGGGGGATCATGTTTTACATAGGAATATATAGAGAAAATCTTTAAAAATCTTCTTCTCAAAAACAATTTGGCCAGAAAAGATCAAATTAAAAGGGAAGCATCCTCAGGTAGTGTAGATTCAAGTTTGTTCAAATCATAGTATCTGGGGGTAGGGTGGGGCCACAATGGGGGGATCATGTTTTACATAGGAATATATATTAAAAATCGTCTTCTCAAAAACTATTAGGCCAGGAAAGCTCAAATTTGAATGGAAGCATCCTCGGGTAGTGTAGATTCAAGTTTGTTCAAATCATGGTCCCCGGGGGTAGGGTGGGGCCACAATTGGGGGATCAAGTTTTACATACGAATATATAGAGATTATCTTCTTCTCAAAAACTATTAGGCCAGGAATGCTCAAATTTGAGTGGAAGCATCCTCAGATAGTGTAGATTCAAGTTTGTTCAAATCATGGTCTCCAGGGGTAGGGTGGGCCACAATTGGGGGATCAAGTTTTACATAGGAATATATAGAGAAAATCTTAAAAAATCTTCTTCTCAAAAACTATTTGACCAAGAAAGTTCAAATTGGCGGGTAACCATCTTCAGATAATGTAGATTCAAGTTTGTTCAAATCATGGTCCCTGAGGGTAGGGCGGGGCCACAATGGGGGATACATTTTTATACATAGAGAAAATCTCTAAAAAATCTTCTTCTCAAAACTATTTGGCCAGGAAAGCCGAAATCTGAGTGGAAGCATTTCCAAATCGTATATAGATTCAAGTTTGTTAAAATAATAGTCCAGTAGAATGGTGAGGCCACAGTGGGGAATGAATTTTTACATAGGAATATATAGAGAAAATCTTTAAAAATATTCTTTTTAAAGACCATTTGGCCAGAAAAGCTTTAACTTGTGTAGAGGCATCCTCGGGTAGTGTAAATTCAAAATCACAGTCCCTTGTGGTAGGGCGGGGCCGTGATGGCGGTTTGAATTTTTACATAGGAATATATAGAGAAAATCTTTAAAAATATTCTGGGAAAGTTTTTCGGTCCAAAACTCAGTACAAAGTGTGAAAGCACAGGTTATGCAGATATAAGTTTGATGAAACCATGATACCCTAGAGAAAAGTGGGGCCACAAAATGGGGGGGGGGGTATATAGGAATAGAGAAAAATCTTCTTACAGGTACAACAACAAAAGGGGCTTGGTATTTACCAAAAGAAAGAGGTGGATAAAAATTGGCAGATTTTCAATTTTTTTTTAGCAAGATCTACTGTACTTAGTTGCCAAGATATTTTGATCATGTAATGCTAATTTGCTCAGAATTAAGGCAATTGTTGCTCAGGTGAGCAATGTGGCCCCTGGGCCTCTTGTTTTAATATCAGAATTTTTTTTTCCTCAATTGTTGAACCTTGCTCGATGAAATGATAATGTCTGTTAATAAGATAAAGGACTTGACTTGAAGTATTCTGATAATTGTGTGTCAAGCTTAACACTGCTTTATGAATTTGTAGTACCACGAGGGGACCATCAAGAACATTCGTGAGGCGGTGAAGGGGTTCAGCTCGCCCCGTCCCCTAGCGATCGCCCTGGACACCAAGGGGCCAGAGATCAGGACCGGACTCCTGGAGGGGGTGGGTACAGATAAGATAATTTTATAGATAATAAAGATAAGATCATTTTATAGATAATTTAGATAAGATAAATAAGATAATTTTATAGATAATTCAGATAAGATAATTTAGATAAGATAATTTGATCTTTTGGTCCAGAATGAAAAACTGAGTTATTCCCCTTATAAAATAGGAATGAAATAAAATTGCAACATTTATTTGGGAGGGGGGGTTACATTTTCAAAGTTGGTTTGTTGAGAAAATTTAATACTTTGCATTGAATTAATCATGTAGGTTTTCTATTACCATAGCTGAAAAATAATTGTAATCAGAAGTTCTGATTTTTCAGTACAAAAGAAAGAAAGATAAAAAGGGGGCATGTGTAGGCTAAGTTTTAGACATAATACTAAGAATTGCATTGTCTCAAATGTATATTCTTTTCTTCTCTCTGTTCCTAAAATGATGAGTGATTTACGCATCGTAAGCGGTTTGAGAAACAAATTATGAAATACCTTTCTGACCATTCACAGGGAGCCTCAGCGGAACTAACACTGAACACGGGGGACAAGATCAAGATCACGACGGACGACAAGTTCAAGGAGAAGTGTAGCAAGGACACGCTGTGGGTCGACTACAAGAACATCACCAAGGTCATGTCCGTGGGCTCCAGGATGTTCATCGACGACGGACTTATCTCCGTCATCGTCAAGGAAATGGGTCAGTTTTTGGGTCGACATCATAGAAAAATTGTGAAGTGTTACATGTATGCGATCATTGTTACATGAAATTAAAGGCCATCAATTGTAAGATTACTGTGAAATTATTACACTTGGTGGCTCGATTTTCTTGGGATTTCAAAGCAACTCCTCACTTTTGATTTGAATTCACTAAAATTAAGAAATAGTATTTTCTATAGTGACATTGTATTAACAAGTGAATCCATGATTAATGTCCATATGAAGTTAAGATTTAAACAAATCACCAAAAATTGAGCCCCACAGATTTAAATGTATTAAAGTATATTATGGATTGTTTTAAAGAACAGTAGTCAGTGTGATATATATATAAGTCTATAACAATGATGTGCCAACTAACTAAACTGTGTGTGATTTTCATGTTATAAGAGATAGATTGTGAATTTTTTATTGTTTTAAGAGGGCTCAATGGATGTGGTTAATTTTAGACTATTTAAATCTCCTAAAAAGAAGAGCTCTATATAAAGATACAGGAAACTGATATATTTTAAAGCTAAAACTCTGGATTTTTTCTCTATTGAATGTTAGTATACGGACAAAAATACATGTATTATATGTTAAAGTTAAAAGCAGATCTGATGGTTAATTTGTTCACCACCTGACCTCCTTTAATACATTGTAGGTGCTGACTATATTAACTGTGTGGTGGAGAATGGGGGCGACCTGGGCAGTAAGAAGGGCTGTAACCTCCCCGGGATAGCCGTTGACCTCCCCGCCGTCTCAACCAAGGACAAGGAGGACCTATTGTTTGGTGTCTCTCAGGGGGTAAGTCTGAGGGAGGGAGGGGAAGAGTACTTGATAGGAAGAGAGGGTTAAAGACATTGTAATTGGGAGGGGGAGGACCTACTGTGTGGTGTATCTCAGGGGGATAAGTCTGGCGGAGTGGAGAGGTTTAAGGAAGAATGGAGAAGAGTATTTGATAGGAAGAGAGGAATAAAGACTGTGATTGGAAGGGGGGACCTAGTGTTTGGTGAGTCCAGAGAGATGTTAAAGGGGTTATTTGATAGGGAGAGGGATAAAGACACTGTAATTGAGATGGGGGAGGACCTACTGTTGTATGTATCTCATGGGGTGAGTTTTTATGATAGGTTCAGGAAATGGGGAGGAGATAGATAATCTGTTTGCATGTTGTGAATGGGGGAAGGGAGGGATGAAGACTATTATGGGGGGGGGGGGGGTGTTTGAGGGGATAAGTCAGATGAAAAAGGTACAGTGGTAGGGTTTAAGGCATTTTGTTTGGTTCTGGTATTTGGAATATGCTTTCAAATAATCTAGATGTATCTGATTATAACATGTACATGTATTTGTTAATGATAAGTTGTTTATTGCAACAAACTACCTTATATGACTAAGTTTTATGGGCTAAAGTTATTTGACATAAATTTAGGTCTAAAGGGAAATAATTCATACAAGCAATTCTTGTTTACAGAGAACGTGTAACTTACATGAATTATTTGAAGAAGACCAAAAACTAACTCAAAGCAATAAATTTATGATAGAGAATGTGTTGAAAAAGGGGCCAAAACTTTTCTTTTGTAGTATATGTATTGTACAATGTATGTTGAGATTTTTTTCAGGATTTCCATTCAATGTTTGACCTTATTGTAGGTGGACATGATTTTTGCGTCCTTCATCAGAAGTGGTCAGCACATCAAAGACATCAGGTCTATCTTAGGAGAGAAAGGAAAGAACATCAAGATCATTGCCAAGATAGAGAACCATGAAGGAGTCAAACGGTACAGGGGGATCATTGTAGAGTTATAGCTGGCTAATAACGGGAACTGAATGGTTTTGAGATGGTCCCTTGTTTATATTTAATATAACACTAAGTTGACTGTCTGATAAAAATTGAAGAGCATTAAAGAGTCCATTGCATTGCATTGCATGACTGACAGACAGAAACGAATTATCATGAGAAAGTCCGCTGTTTACGTTTACATGAATAATGAATGGTTTTGAGAATGTCCCCAGCATATATTGTATATATTAGATGACCTTTGGTCAGATACGATAGGGTCCTCTGTAAACACTTCTTTGTATAATGGTATGTACTTCAGTCCAAAAAGAATTAATGTTTAGATTTTCAGGTCAGAAAGTTAAAAATATAATTTGGGTTGCATTATATTTTAATGTATAACTGAATTTTCATACTTCTGAACTGAAAATGAAAAAAGAAATTGAATTATTCCATTTTTGAATAAAATCAATCTATGTAGCAGCCTGTGATTTGATCTGATGCAGTGATAACTGAAAACAAAGTTTAAGAGGGCTGTATTTCTTCTTTATATAAAGAGTTCTGTATAAAAATGAATGAACATTTTAATTTTATAATACTGAAAAAGGTGTATGGTCAAAAATATTGTAGTTACTAGTTAAAAGTATGTTTATTTGACAGGTAATTTGTTAGCTATCCAATCACTGATTGAATTAGCTTGATAATGTTGACTATTGTTACAGATTTGACGAGATCCTGCAGGAGTCGGATGGTATCATGGTGGCCAGAGGTGACCTTGGCATTGAGATTCCCCCAGAGAAGGTGTTCCTGGCCCAGAAGATGATGATTGGTCGATGTAACAGGGCAGGGAAACCCGTCATCTGTGCCACACAGGTTAGTACAGTACAGGATACATGTATATGTAGGTCAGTCCAAAAGTGGTGTCATTGTTCCATTATTTGTGCCACAAATCCAAAATTGGAACTAACGTCACAGCATGAAATGTTAATTATTTGGTTTTGAGATCAGATTTGACAAAATCTGTTTTGGGGAGAGAAAGAATTATTTTTTATTATGAACTGAATACATGTACAAGGAATTTAATTCTTGTTGACTACTTTCTGTTTTTGCTGTGTCATTGATATGAAATTATCTTTGTTATTGGTAACAAACATTTTTATAAAGAAATGAGAAAATTGAAAGCTTTGTTGCTTGGTATCAAATATTTACACAAAAAAGCAAGAACATTCAACAACAATTTATTGATGACATTCTGCCTTTTGCTATGTACAGATGTTGGAGTCGATGGTGAAGAAGCCCCGCCCCACGAGGGCAGAGTCCAGCGATGTGGCCAATGCCGTGTTAGACGGGGCCGACTGTGTCATGTTGTCAGGGGAAACTGCCAAGGGAGACTACCCACTGGAGTCAGTCAAAATGATGCAGAAGGTCAGTCATAATATATCTGTCAGTCATAGGTCCCTGCAGCTTAAGGAATTTAATGTTTCTGCCTATATTACTGTATTTGGTATAACTTTAGACAGTTTACTTTTTGCTTTTTAAAACTGCTAAGAATTTTATTCCTTATGGTTTAACATTATTTGTACAATATTTTAATATAATTTCAAGCAGATTAAGGAATTTTGCATTCATATGATATTATGTTTTACAATAAAAATGTGTAGCCAATCAAATAAGGTTTTAAACCAGAATTCAACTATCAAAGATCACAGGTAAAGAAGATGATCTACTTATGTTTCAAAGAAGTGTACTTAGGCTTGTAAACCAATTGCTTATGTATTTGGTTTGTTCTATAGATTTGCCGGGAAGCTGAGTCCGCAGTCTTCCACCACCAGCTGTTTGAGGAACTCCGTAAGGAGACCCCCACCCCCACAGACGCCACCCATACCGTCGCCATAGCAGCAGTGGAGGCCTCGTTCAAGTGTATGGCTGCCGCCATCATTGTTATCACCACCTCAGGAAGGTAATGTACTTAAAACAGTGGGACCAAGTTTTTAATGTTTTCCTTTGCTGTCTGATAGTTTTTGGCTTAAAAAAGCATTCCTTAAATTTTCAGATAGATTAAATCAGGAACTTGTTGAATATCTAGCCTCCTCAAATTCAAAGCAGAGATTTTTGGCTTTGAATTCAGTATAGGATTACTGAAGAATCATTTTTGTTCATGGAGGTCAATGTTCGTGGTTGGCCAAAATTTTTTCTGGTTCATGGGGATGTAGTTAATTTGGTAGTGTAAACAGGATATTTTTAACAAACATTAAACAAATGATTGTGTATCGGTGCGTGGGGATGTAAATTTGTGGGCAAAGGTTACCCACGAAAGCCATGAACATTGGTCCACCACGATGATTCCACAGTATTTATGATGAAAATACTCAATTGATATAAAAAAAATTCATTTTACTATTGTGTAAGTAGATGAATGCCAGAACTGTTGTAAAATCATCATTTCTATATATACAGGACTATGGGGTTTTTTTCAATCGTATAGAGAATATTGTACATTTTGTAATAAAAAAAAGATGCAGATTAAAAAATTTTGAAATAATTAATATGGATACAGTAAAACACGGTTATAGCGAACACGCTTATAATGAATTGACGCCTACAGCGAAGTGAATTTCATTCCCCAAGTCTCTATTTCATGTTGTAAACTTGACGGATATAACGAATTACGCTTATAACGAAGTTAAATTGGCCGTCCCTGGGACTTCGTTATAAGCGTGTTTTACTGTATAAGGATATGATGCTTATACATGTATTTAATGGTGATTTTTCTGTCATTAGGTCGGCCCATCTGATCTCAGCGTACAGGCCCCGCTGTCCGATCCTGGCCATCACAAGGATAGAACAGACAGCTCGCCAGTGTCATCTCTTCAGGGGCATCTTCCCTATCCACTATGTGGGTAAGTAACTGGGGGGGGGGGGGGGGGGGGAGTAGGCTTTAGTTATACATGTATATTTGTCTATGTTGTATATCAGGGGCTGGGGATAGTCTATATACTTATGTTTGTTCAGTGTCAAAACCGTGATAGCCAGTGTAATTGTATGATTGTCTAGTTTCATATTCACTGTCCCTTAGAGCAATGAGAGTCTTTTGACTTTGTGTACTTATTCCAGTGTGGTGTGAGATTGAAACAACCCATTTTACATGTATCTTTAATTACCTCTTACTTATTCTAAATAAAGTATACAGAATATACAGCTATTTTGTATGCATATTTTGATACCTGGAGATTTTACAACAAAGATATTACCCCCCCCCCCCCCCCCCCAAAAAAAAAAAAACAAAACAAAAAAACAAAAACAAAAACAAAACAAAAAAACAGAAAGGTACATGACTTCATTACAAAGATACAGGTCAAATGCTGAAGTCTCCATACACTTCAAAGTATGCTTTGAATTGTTAAGTTTCATCATGCAATTTAATGAATGGTTGTATCATCCTTTGCACTTTATATGCTCAAGGGCATGCTGGGCTAAGCAGATATACTTTGCAATTTTTATTATCCCAATATGCTTTGTAGTGTGTAGGTATCTATATGTGTAACTTTCTATGCTCGACTTTTATCCAATCATGTCATGCACTAAATGTATCCCATCATGCTTCCCACTGTATGTATCCCATCATCCTTTCCACTGTATATATCCCATAATGCTTTGGTCTGAATGCACCCCATCATGCCTTGTGCTGTATGCATATATAAATATCCTTTCATGCTTTGCTCTGTATGTATCCCATCATGCTTTGCTCTTTATGTATTCCTTCATGCTTTGCTCTATATGTATCCCATCATGCTTTGCTCTTTATGTATCCCATCATGCTTTGCAATATACACAGAGCCTCGCGTTGAGTTTTGGACCGAGGACATGGACAAGCGGATTTACAAGGCCATAGCCTTTGGGAAGGACCGAAACTTCATAAAGAATGGGGATTTCATGATCATAGTGACTGGCTGGAAATCTGGGTCAGGCTACACCAACACCCTGAGGATCATCAATGCCCCCGAGACGGATGAGGGGCCTATACTGGGGGTACCCATCATCAAAGATTACAATGACTAAAAATAGAAACTGTCAGGGGCCATATTGGGGGTACCCTTGTTAAAGGTTACAATGAATTATTATAGAAACCTTTGAGAGACTTCTATAATTGTTAGGTGAAAGCTGTAGATTGTTGAAAAGTTTAGGTAAAATCTATGGATTGTTGAGGAAAGCCTCTGATATGATCATCTGAACTTCAATACCATAGAATATTTTTTCTGTTAATTTGTTTTAGTTCCTAGCTATTTATGGAGATATAATTTGTTTGTTGAATATACCTCATTGTCATGGTTATTTGTGTTGTTGCTCTTTAATAAAGATGTTGAATCTTGCCCAGTCAGAATTACACAGTACATGCTCATATCTGGAGATCATAGAAGTGGGATTTTGGTCAGTTATTCAGGCAGTCAAATGTACAGTTCATGAGTTGTCCAGAATAGTTAATTTGATGAGGTGGGCTGACTGTTATTGTTAACTAACTACCTGTGTTGAATCACTGATTGTCTTTCTCATTTACCAGTTCTAACAGATACTGCATGTGTATTTACATTTCCTGAACCTGCACAATTTTTTACCAACTTCTCCTCAATTAAATAAAATTTGTTGCAAATTGGTTGTCCGGTGTTAACAACATGGGACACATATTGCTTAAATCTGTGGTTACGTAGTGTTCCATTCAAACCAGACCTAACAGTTTGACTTAAAATTGGTTTAATTAGTGCAATTTAGTCAGTTAAACTATATTGAAAGTGTTTGGGCTTTGAAAGTGTTTGGGCTAAATCTTGACCAATCAAAATTTTTTTTTTTTTTAAGGTATTCAATGTATAATGAAGGGATTTTGAACAATTTTGAATAATTCTAAACTAATTAAATATGTATAGCTAGATAGCAATGAAAGTGAAATGAACCAAATTCACATGACTGACAACATATAAGAAGCTGGTCATCTGCACCTGAAAATTTTTTGATGAGTTATCTCCCCTAAATGAAAAAAGAAAATTTTAATTTTGTCAAAATATCTGCAGTAAATGATTCCTTTTATTTCATATTTTGATAAAGAGAAAATTTATGGATGTATTAACCAAATAACTTCGTTATCCTGAACGAGATTGGACTGTTTAAAACGTCGAGATTTCCCAGTATTTGAGGAAAAAAACTTTAAAAAATAATTGGTTGAGACTTGCAAATCTTTTCGACATGTCTAGTGAGTACTGTATTTGAGATGTCAGAGTGCGAAGTTTTACTGTATTTTTTTTTACCTTAGTTTGTGTTCCATAGATATCTAGACAAAGAACTTACTCATGTTGAGTTACAATATCTTATGACTTCCAACTATGCAAATACATTGCAATTGCTTTTTCACATTTTTTCTGTTTTTATTTTTTTGCATGGTTCCAAGTTTGAATACCTCAAAATGTTCTGTTATGAACTCTGGTTATTAAGCAGTATTTAGTTTAATGAAAAATGCACTTTAATTAAATTATTATTTTTTCGATATTTTATGTGGGTATTTTGGAATTGTTGATGGGATGTTTGAAATTATTGATGAACACTTTTAATTAGTTATTCTAACCAAATATGTTGATTACATTTCTTAATTAATAGCTTTCGATGATAAAAGAATACAATTTCTATGATTCTAATTTGTCTATATACTTTCTGAGCTATTTTCCATAAAAGTTAAAGATTTTCTAAGTCTTCTAAGAATAAAGATTCTTGTATGTATAGCTTTAAGTTTAACAACTGTTGCACTGAAGCTTAGTTGACCATAGCTTGATTACATGATATAACCTCGTCTTTCAGACTCTGTCATGAGCGAGTGGACCGTCGATGTTGACAGGAGGATCTACAAAGGAATCCAAAGTGGTATGGATCGTGGATTTATCCAGAAGGGAGATCCGGTCATCATCATCACAGGCTGGAAGCCCGGATCCGGATCCACAAACACCATGCGGATCATCAACGCTGTGGATGTGGCTAACAAAGACCTACTGGCCCCCATCACAGGTAACCCATCATTTTGGTTATGTTGTTACTGTTGCAATTATTAGATTTAAAGTTAAATCCTTCTGTATGCCATTAAAGCGCATACAGCCGGTCCTTATCCCCTTATCTTTTTGCAGTGTAGAAGCAGATTTTATGCAATTCCATTCATCTGATTAAAAAAATGCCAAATTTCAGAAAGGGAAAAACTTGATCTTTTTGGAAAATTAATTTCAACTGAAAAACTTATTTTCTTCTCTTTTTAAATCTCAACATTATAATCAAAATTCTTGCCTTTTGCATTTGAGTTTGAAAGTTTTGGCTGGCAAAACTAATTAAAAAAGATTATTTTTCCCTTCCATGTGCATATTCAACATTGAAAATATGAGAAATAAAAAATACTATATACAGGGAAATATTTGCCCCCATTTTTTATTTTGCCCCTTTAGCTCTCACTGTCAGCGAATTTAAGAAACTTACTTTGCTTGTGTAAAGAGGACATTGTAATACATTTCTATTGGTAAACTATTGGGTTTAATCTCTCCCCTTCACTGTAAATATTTTGTCAATTTAATTTTTAATTTTTTTTTGTTATTGTAGGAATAACCAGTGTGCCAAGTTTCCACAAGATAGAGAGTGATTTGTCTAATAAATCTTCTGAAACATCCCTCCCTGATAGCACCAAGGGCTCAAAGGACGATGTCAAGTTCTTTTGAGGAAACGTACTGACGCAAACAATTAACTGTGGCTCAAAGTCACACATAGTCAAAGGGCAGACAACTTGGGGAAAATTACGGAATTTTATGTTGAAGAGCCCGATGAACAACTGTTTTAGTGAATACTTTTTTCACAGATTTTGTTTCTAGTGCTGACATATGTACAGACAGAATTTTTTTTACATGTTTGTGTGAGGAACTTTTGTTTTTATATATATAATAATGTTATCTCTGATAAGGTATTTGTTTTTGCAGAAATATTAAGATATTTACATTATTTTATGAATAGAGATAAATTTGTCCCTACCAACTATTTTTTTGTGTGTGTGTGTTGCAAAATTTAAAGTCAATATTTAATCCTTTTGCATTAATGCTTTCTTGTACATTTTAAAGTATAACAGATGTGCTGAATTTATTCATTATTGAATGATTTGAAACATCATGTTATTGAGTCACTGAAATTGTTTTGTTATTGAAATTAAAAGTGCTAATCTGTTTTTCTTCAGTTTAATTACAAGGGGATATGTTGGACCCTATAATTGTAGACTTTAAGGATGTGAATCTCATCTTATTGGGAGTAGAAAATACTGTATTAATATGTAATTAATGCTGGTATTAATTAGAAGCGGTATTAAAGATTATCTTTTAGACCTCCCTAGCTTTTATGCTGTGGTTTCATCAGTGTTTGCGGGCATCAGTTTTTATGGTATTTTTTTAACGAAATCGCATACATAAGGTCGCTTAAATTTGTGGTCATTAACCTATCAATTCAGTATGTCATAGGAAACTGCAATCAATGAGAATTTAAGTTTGTAGATCAACTGAACAACGAAATATATAAAATTGGTATTCAGTGAATATTGATGAAATCACAAAAGTGAATAACGCATAACTAAGTATAAGTAAATTATAGGCAAATTGTGTGCACGTAAATGGTGGTTTTTGTTTGCTGAAATAGTCAAAATTGGCCAAGTAACTTGTGATGATAGCATTATATTATAAAGACCACAATTAAAGTTAATGGCTGTGTTGCGTTCCAGATTAGGTTTAGCTGAAAAATTGCATGGTATTTGTAACATGTGTAACGTGATACTTTATTTAAAGTAGATACAGGGTTTGGTCGTTGTACAAGCATGGATTGCAGAATTTGAAAAATGATGAAAATATCGAAATCAATACATTAAAAAATGATTTGGCAGCTAATTTTTTATCCTGAACGTTTCTAACGATAAAAAGTTGCTGATTTTTTCAAACTTCAATTTATAATGTTGGACAGATATCTTTAAAAATTCTCTTTGCTAGGCATGGAAAAGGAGTTTTACTCATATTTGCAGGGCAAATTTTTTAATATTGACTTGTTCTTGGTGAAAAAAGCTGGTTTTCTGTTCATTCTAACTTTTTCCTTTTTACTTTTTAAAAATTCTGTTGGTGCCCCATTACTTGCTTTCTTTATTTTGTTTTGTTGAAATGTCATGTTTGACGATGTTGGGCATAAAATAAAATCTTTAACAGTTGTCAGACTTTATTTGTCTATTTTTATATTAAAATTTAAGGTCAGAAGACACGTTTCACAATTTTAAATAACTTTTTCCAGGATTTTGTCATTGATTTACTTCTACTTTGACAAAGTTTCAAAGAATTAGCCTAGGGTGCATTACCAGGCATTTGTGCAAGATATTATATAGAATATGCCATTTTCTATATAATCATATTGAAAATACACTTGAATTTGCATATATGTAAATCTTGAATTGGGTCGGTCGTCGTTAATCAATGTTAATAGATTACGAACTGACCGGTTAGTCCCGCGATAAAGAAATCACCAATTGTGCATGTATTCAATCTGTAGTAAGAAGGAAGTCGTTATACCTTTCAATGTCCAAAACAGTCTTCAGTGGTAAAGGTTATTTGTCTTAATATATTGTGTAAATAAAGCAAACTGGTCGGTACAGTGTAACATGCGATTTTGCTTTTTTTTTTTTAAAAGAAATGATGTAATACTGTTTAAAGGATTACTTTCGCCCCGTGTAACTTTCGCCCTTCTTCTCTTGAAAACTGTTTCTCCCCGCGGTTTTGATATCGCCCAGACTGACTGTTATGTGGTGTTTAAAGAGAGATAATCTGTGCCATTGCAATTCGCGTAGTCTTAAATTTGCTAGTTGATAATGCGGACGAAAGGAGCGAAAAGAAAACGGGGGCGAATATTTCCCTGTATACAGTATCATTATCTTTTTGTTTAATATTATTTTCCAGAACTATTTGGAGCATGTTAGGCAAACATGGCTCAAATCAGTAATGAGTTTTAACTTTGTAAAAAAAATACAAACTGAAGAAATTTATACAGAAAAATGAGTAATACGATTAAACTACCATTTATTAAATGGACTTGGACAGGATTTGACTTTGATTTTTCAAATTTTATTTTTCCATTTTTAATGTTTTTACTGATAAATATAGAAGTTCATAATGCTCTCAGACTGTCAAAATTTGTAACTCAAATATCAAGTTATAAGCAAGATACAGAGTTTATAATTCTTTGTTATGTAAACAAAGCTGGAATATTGTCATTTTTTACATATTCGTTGTATTGGTATAAATTTAAATGTAACTTTCTTTTGTTGATAATAGTATTTAAGAAGATATTAAATTAGTTTAAATTGTTTTTTACATGTCATTTTGTCTAAGAAATGGTAATACTCTTCATTACATTTTTTGTAAACAACTATAAGACTCGAGTTTTGTTTACATACCTCTGTATTTCGCTTGTAACTTGACTTAAACTTTTAATATTTTGGTCAATCAATTAAAATGCACCAATAAACCATTTTATACATGAAAAATAAAAATAAAATTTTTGATCTCAAATCGTGTCCAAGTCCCTTTAAGATTTCTTCTCCATTATAATTTTTGCAGTATATATTACATCTATACTACTATATTAAAATAATAGACTCGAATTTTTAGTCTTTAATACCGAGAAATCGGAAGAATACTGTCTTTTGTTTTATATATTTTAAACATCATTGGTACTTGAAGTTTACCAATTTGTTTTTATTTTTTCTCATTTAAGCTTCGCTTATTAATAATCAGCGAAAATTCCTCAAAAAATCCCGGAAATCACCTGAATTGTTTGGATTTTACAATCTTGCGCTTGCGCAATACATTCACGCTAACGGGATCTTTAGTTTGTTTCCATAATATCACATCTGCATGAATAAACTCAGAAATGATAATATACAGATACGGGTAAATTTTCATTGGACTTTTGCTATATATTCTGTTCATATATATTTATTTTAATGATTTCTTAAGAGAGAAAGTATAAAATAACAAATATACATTTCAACTAAGTTCTTATACTTTTGTCTTCGTGATGACAAAAATAGTTGATTACATGCAAAAAAGTAACATTATATTTGTTATAGTCTGTCCCAAGATATTTTTGCCGCATATTTTCTTAAATTATTCAATATTTATAAATACCTCTTGGTTCAGACGATGTTCATTCAATAGTATGAAAAAATCCCAAGAGTTCCCCTTTGAAACGCCCCCTCTAGCTTGTCGGGTATCAGTACACGGCTAAAAATAAAAAGTCTACGAGGTTTTTCCATTGCCAAGGAGATGAAGACGCCCGGATGATAACGTTGAAAAATTGCGCGAGGTGTCCCGAGTATTTCCGAATGGAGAAAAGATGTCAACATTCCCCATTATAAATCTCCGTAGGAAATCTGTTTTCGTTCCTGTGAATTTTTACGAGGGAAAAATGATAATGTGTGAATGAAGTTATCTTGGGAATTTTCCCTTTCATCGATTTTAATTGCACTTCAGTCACAGGTATGTGTATTTTTATTAAAAACCGTTCAAATATGCAGCATAAATATCTTGGGACAGACTATAGGAGAGTGAAGATAGAATATGTTTTATCGTAAAAATGAATAATGTCCTACGGACCCAGTTTTACAAAGAAAATACGTGCACGTTGGTGAAAAGGTGTTGAATTCTTCCATTCTCTGGATTAAAATTTTTAGTTAAAAGGTATTTGCAGTCTCAAAAAGGTTTGTTGTGATGAATTTGACTATCATTTTCAAGGCAACTTCATTAATTTTCTCCAAAATCGTTCCGGCCGGAGCGATTCTGCAATTTTCTGCTACATTACGATATAAGGGATGCATTCTAACTAGCTGTGGTGAGGGCCTTTCCCGAGACACAGTTAGATTATTCAAATTAAGGAAAGTCACTGGTGTTAAGCCGATATGCGTACCATTTGGTACGCATATCATAAGATGGCGACAACCTCTGCATATCATCGGGATTTTCATTCACGAAGAAATATCAATTAATATGCAGTTTTGGATTATTTTATCGGTTGCTACACGAGAAGACTCACTAGCCCTTCAAACACTGATGTTTTACCCGCTGAAATACGATCTGAATAAATAAAAAGAGTTGTGTAAACTTAGGAACCTGCAGAGGTCGTCGCCATCTTATGATATGCGTACCAAATGGTACGCATATCGGCTTAACACCAGTGAAAGTGTAGTGAAACTAATAGCATTATTGTAGGCCTATAGCTTTGTTATGTAAATGTCAATAATGAGGTGTGTCGATGTACCTATTTCGTAAATGTCCGATATGCAATGTCAACCCGTGCACGCACGGGTCAAAGTCTAGTTCATTTTAATGTTTAAATGCAGATCCTAAACGACCTCCTTTACTATTTCTAAATAGACGTTTTCAACTCACATGGGCTTAAAGCCCAAGTGAGCTTTCCTGATCTCTTGTTGTCCAGCATCCGTTTGTCTGTCCGTCTCCCTGTCCTTTTGTAACCTTTTTTTACATCTTTGCATTCTTCTCATGAAACCAGCTTTCAATTTCAAGAAAACTTGGCCCAAAGCATGACTGAGTAAAGGAGATTCAAGTTTGTGAAAACGAAGGGGGTTCTTTCAAGGGGGAGATGATTAGATGTTCTTGAAAATTTGTTGGAATTTTCCAAAGCTAAATGAAAATGTTAATCTATAGCTTTGATTGATATACTATGCATAGAACTTTTTCAAATTGATAGAAAAAATTACTCTTTTCGTTGAAGAATTTAATGTCAATAAAACGTCATTTTAATAAATGTCTACAAATAATATAGTTACATTTATATGTATATATTTCCTTCTTCTTTTTTTTATAGTGAAATAGATTTATAAAAATCCCTATGACTTTAACAACGTGCATTAATTGTGCATAAAATTGCATTTTCTATAACATAGTTTCCTTGGTGTGGTATTGAATTTTCTTCAATTTACCAGTGCCATTTCAGCCACAAAGAGATTGTCTACAGTGTCCAGACATAAGCCTCATGCACATTGTAAATCACAATAATCAATTAAGCGGACACACTGTCTATCATGATTTATTATATAAAAAACGATTGTTGTTTCAATCTACTGTGAGAATTCGACTTTTGTTGTCTGTAGTGATAAAAGGTTGAAATGACGCATCGGAAGTAGATGAAAGACCTGAATATTTAAAATGAAACATTCTATCTTCTCTAACAACTAATACTGGGTCTGCAGTGTGATCAGCAACACAAATATCCTAATTCCTGCTCTCATTTTTATATTTGATTGAAAAATCAGGGGAAAATAGAGATTCACTTGAGTTTCTGGAATACATTGTGTCGCTTTGAATGCAGAGTACCGCGCAACCATTGATTCTGTGTTATCATGTTTTACCATCATAACCAAGATGTCATCAAACAATGTATAGCAGATATTGATTGGAATGAACTCCATTAATCGTATCTTTTTGCTTATCTTTGTATTCTGGACCATGTTAACATACCTATCACTGGGAACAGTGCAAATTAAATGTCCTATCTTTGTCACTGTTATGTCTGACGGTCTCTTCCCTGATTTGGTTTGGATTGATGTCAATAGCTTTCCTTGGAGATTGAAGAGTCTTATAATACTATCGTCGCCACTTGTCATGCCATAGTGATGGATTTCCGATCTTCCATCACTATGGCATGACACATTGCGTAATTATCCCTTACAGACCTCGGACTTTGTGTCTATTTCGGTGATAATCCTTGGCTCAACATAGAACACCCTGTCTGAAGTTGAGGTAACAGGACCTGTGGAATCTGCTCTCTTTCCACATTTTCCTGATTCAAACGACAGCAAACCAAACTGTTGATAGAGTTTTTCTATGGTTATATCATGAGCTGAGGATCTTGGAGGAGATATTTTGAGTAAAGTTGGCAATGGTTTGAATTCATCATTTTCAGATTTGTATGTAGAGGTGCAGTATACATTATTGGAGTTTTGCAAATCCTCAAGACCAAAAGTGAATTCCGTGACTTAAGAAATTTTATGTGAGATTTTATCTTCTTGTCTTCTTAGTAGGAGAGTCTTAATGTGTTTAGAATCAAACTCACCAAGGTAAGTTCTAAGTAACCGGATAATATGGTCTATTCCTTTTTAAAACGTTATATTTTGGATCTTATTTTTAGGTTTAAATCTGTTTGATTTTTTGGGTACTTCATAACTTAATATTTTTACATGTATTTTGTTGTCTTCATGTACTTCATTGTTAATGAATTATAGAATTTATGAGATATTCATATTTTGTTTCTTGTTTCAGTTTTTTTTTACCACTAAATGCAATAAATGAAGCAATTCTATTTAATCATACCAACTGCAAACCAAGACAGAATCATATTAGGTCAAAGTAAAAGCTTTTATCTTACATGAACATCGCTAATAATACATTATAAAAATATATAATAGCGAAATAGTTGCAACGTTTGATGCCTAAAAAGGTTTCAATAAATGAAAAATAACACGAATAGATTTTCAAAAGTAATATTTCATCGTTAATTGTTGTAGTAGAGAATTCGAATTAATCGTTACAAATGAGTAGCACCCATATAAAAATATTAGCAACAAACTCTTTATGAATATTTACTATTGGTACACTTCACTGCTTTTCTTAGCACCAAGTCAATGAGGAAGGAGACTTTTCTGGTTTTCGACTTGTCAAACGTAAATTTGATTAATTTTTCATTAAATCAAGATGAAAGGAAATTAAAATATTTTTTTTTCTTTCTTTTTCATTATCATACAAATTGGGATAGAAAAAGTAATCAATGATTAGAATTTAACAAGGACTATATTTTTGGCGTAATATTGGCGTAGGAAAATGTCACATGTTTCGCAAATCAGAATTGCTGCAGATTAGTGAGTCTGTTTAAGCATTTTAAAAACAATAACATTAATGTTGGATTTTTTTCACTAAATGAACTAATGATATGATACTTGGGTTTCAGAATCAGTTTTTAAAATATGATTTGCCTATCAAATGACATTTTTATGAGCTTTTTAAAGCGCCCATTATATACATTGATTTTTGTGAAAAAATCTGAAATATTTTATTATTGGAAGCATAAAAAAAAATAATCAAAATTTCTTCAAAATTTAAGAAAATTAGAGGAAATTCGGGCTAAGCAATATCAATTTAAGTATAAATATATATTCCAATTTAGTAGTTTAAGCTGATAGACATAATATTCTATAATTTCATTGAAGAATAGAATCTTCAAATCTTAAACAATTGTCTAAAGAACTACAAAGAGCTACACTTATTTTTATCATCCTTTACGTTGAGGAAAAGGGTAGTGACTTTGACCTGACCTATATGCGAAAACAAAAAGGTCAAATTTGATTAAACTGATAGAATCATTTGGTAATATGATCCGTTTGACTGTGTCAAAATTTCCTGAATTTCTTATTATAAGAAGTATGTTTGATAACGAGAAGACTCCTTCCTTAAGGTCAAGATCTAGTAAATAATTCGATAGTGTCTTTTTGGTGTTAGAACCATTATGACGTCATAATTGATTTGCTGAATCTTTTCCTGTATTTTCCGGCTTTAAAGGAATTATGTAGAAAATTAAACACTTTTCTATATTTAATCACGGGAAAAGTAATCCCGGTACCTATATTCAACTTGACATCATTTTAAAGAGGAGGTCAACAGCTTGTTTAATGCCGTTTTTGGGGAGACTGTAGGCAATCCATTTCATTAGTCAAAAATGGACAAAACTCCGAGATTTGATACTTTTAAATCCTTAATATATCATAGAAAATGGTTGTTTAGAAGATTATTTTTTATGGATGTGAATATACAAAAAAAAAACAAAGTCGACATTTAACAGAAAGTTAACAGGGAATTTAAAAAAATAAAATTCCACTACATGGCATGTGTAAACAAAGAGTGTATTGAAATTTAAATAATCAGTGTCGAATAGTTGCCGAGAAAACTTTGAAAAACTTTAAAAGAAATTCGTTCCAAAATTTAGGCTAAAAATACACCGAATCGTCACTTGACAGTTACCATCTAGTTGGTACAAAGTATCCCACATGAGGCATATCTAAATAAAGAATTGTTAAAAACTAAAGTCTTCGCAACTTTAAGTTGTTGAGAAATCTGTTACGGACAGACAGACGGACAAACAGAAGGTAAAACGGTATACCCCTTTCCTTCTGAACGGGGATACAATTAGCTTAAAAGGTATGCTTCCATGAACATGTATATGGTAACATTTTAAAATGACATCAATTTTGTAATTAAATGTTCTTCCTTACATGCTAAGAAATGAGGGGGCAAAATGCCATAAACATTTTTGTAAAAAATACCCATATAAAGAAATAAGTATCCATATGTAGTTTTAACCCAAAAAATCTATACCTCTAATTTCTGACATATTATCAATAAACTATAAAATGCACACACAAAAGTATTTGCTGACGTCTTTGGTATTTCAACACTTGTAATGTGATGTCCGTAAACCTTAATTATAATCGACATTATCAGTAATTATAGGAAAATTAATTAAAAATCTACTTCGATTCTCGATAAACCATCCCGAATTGCAAAAATGAAAGTGAGGTAGTATATACGCTCTACGGGATCATAGAGTTTGCATCAATATATGTACTAACAATGAAATTATATTGAATGATTGCGTAACGAGTTAATATTTTTACTGGAAACTTATTAAGAGTACACATAAAAATCAAGATTTAACAAATGTTGATAAAATCAGGCGATTCGCTTCTTGAATGTGAGGGAGAGAACTCATCTGCTTGCAAAGGACAAGCGATATAATTTGAAAGAACTTTCCAGAACGGGTTAACAAGAACGCGGGTTGACTATTTAATATTGTGTCTAAAAGGGTTGGACGAGTTCGTCATGCATCAAGGACAGAGTATTAAAGAAAAAATGGACACATTTAAAATTTATACAAAAAATGAACGAAAGAGATATGATCTACATATTTAGCATTATATCAAATTAATGTGTAAAATGTTAATTCCCCCCGCTTTTGCGGGGTATCTTCTAGTTTTATTGATTGCAAGTCAAGTACGTATTGGCCAATTCATTCTTTTTTCACATGCAATCTGTTGTTCAAATATCAAACAAGAAATCATATATTGACGCAAGCGTCAAATGGGCCGCAAAAAATATAATTGTTGTATGAATCATTGGTAGTTTACTTAAAAACACACCACAGAGAAGAAAATAAGAGTTGGTTGCACTAATATTTATGGTAAATTTTAATATACTTTCAGCAACTTGTTTTGAAGTTTAACATTTTACTATTATCATAAAGAATCGATTTCGTCAATTTAAGCATTTCTAACGGAAATTGTATTATCATTGCCATAGTATGAGAATGGAGAAGACACTGCATGATTTGTACATTACTCTAATACAAAGTTCATCATTTTTCTCCTGGAGATTATGTATTTTAAACCATTTTGGTTTTTTGTTGTTGCATTGTATTGAATGAATGCATTAGTTCAATATATGATTTCAAGAGACCTCATAATAAAATAAAAATGGATAAGTTCAAATTTTCCAGTCAATTCAAATTTTCATTTCTGTCATATTCTTGCGTAAATAATTGATATAAAATTAAATGTCATTTCATGATATTCTCTACCACTTTTTACATAAAAATATAATAAATACACACGCAAAGTCATTTTATTTGACATGGCACATGGAAATTCAAATATATCATTTATATATAAAATTTAATGACATTCAGGTCTTTAGTATTTCAGGTTTTTAGTAAGTTCCGCATACCGATCCTGGTGCATTGTTTAAAGAATGAAGAACTCCGAAATTTTTCTAAAAGGCATAAAACATATTTCTACATGCAAATTTACTTTTAATTTATAAAAATAAGCATAGTATTAATTCTATTAAAAAAGAACAATCCCGCAGAAACGCAGTAACAATATTTAAATGTGTATCAAATAACGGACCGCCTTCCGGCGGCCCGTAATAAAATGCTGAACAACACATAATTATTGGATAAGAGCAATTTAAATGTAAGATGTATCAATTGCAGATATGCAAGCACTGGAGGACGCTTGCTCTCTACCGATCTATTAATTGCAATAATTCTCAAGGACACATGCTATACAATTTTCCACATGCTATGATATTTATGGCAAAATTTGTAACAAGTCGCTGTTGAACAAGTATAAGGTGAAAATAAATACATAGATTTACGAGTAAGATCGGTATTATTTTCACTTCACAATAATTAAGAAGTGAGTCTTCTTAAAGGTCATATGAAACGATTTTTAACACTATGATTTTCTTTCATGAATATAAAGCTTGGTATAAACAAATGTTAAAATGCATGATGTAAGATTTTTTTGCCTTTGCATTACTGAGAAATAACCGTGAAAACTGAGCACCTGAAAAAATTCTTGCCCGCTTATCGTTCTTGATTTTGTGGATTTATGACGTCACAAAGACCCACCGATGTAAACAATGCATTAAAACTAGTGTAATTTTACAGTAGTTTATCGATTAAATTTTAGTAATTTTTGCATATATGAACGTGTCTTTCTTTTCAAATGAGATCATTTGATTTCGTAGTAGCCTACATATGACTTAGTTTTAATTGGTCGTTAATGAATAAATCTAATATCAGCTTCTCACAAAAGTAAAATCATGAAGAAGATCCCTTACTGGAGTGGAAATTTAACGAAAGAAATGCTCCAACATTTACAGCTGATTAATGAATTATCCTTATCCTTTTGAAATAGAAACATCCTTTTCTTCTTCAGTGCGTATAATGATTGAGCTACATTTAAAACATAAACAAGTATATAAGGCAGGCCAATGAAAATGTTTGAGGCATTGTGTACATAGTTTGTATTTAAGAGCTGCTATAAAATGCCGCAAAATTAATCTTAAATTTTATTTCGAAATAATATAAATTTCTGACTTATTGATATATACATGTAGCAATATCTTTAGAAAATACTTTGTGTACATGTGTATTAACGTTATATTAAATTAGATCGCGGAAATATGGCATTTAAGGATTTAGAAATGTATCGGTAAAATAAATCGGTTGTTTGATAAAAATAGTTGTGAACGAATGTGAAGATAATCAACAGATTTTATTAAGAACAAGCATCAATAATGATAAAAAAACCGAAAGAAAACATTGCGGAAGAAAGTGAGATGAAAGGGATCTGTGAGTAAACACCGCACATACACGTTTTAAAATCAAAACACCGCATATTCAAGTACACGTTTCAAAAACAAAACATTTGAAGAAATTTCTCTTAGACTAAAAATAATTAAATGGTAACATATTTGTGAATTTGAAAGTGAAACAAACAATATAACCGTGAAGCGAATGAGGCACAATGAGGCCTACAAGTTGTTTAGAAAAAAAATCTTAATGAATTGCATGAACGTGCAAATGGGAGAAAACGATCAGACTTATTTTTGAATTTGTCAATTTCATTAAAAAGATAAAATAAAACATATCAATATGCTTATATTAAAATTATATTATACTTGCATGTGGATCTATGAAGAAAATCATTTATTCTCCCTGCAGTCTCGAAACTGAATATCATTATGTACACGCTATTACATGTAAATAAAAAAGCACACGATTTCATTTCTTGAGAGAAAAAATACTGACGTGGTTGATTATTGTATAATTATACAAGTTTTTATATAAAATAGTATTTTTTATTCTTTTAAAATGCTGCAAAATAACATGGATATTTGTATTCACAACATAGCTTCATAAGGCGATTGGGTCTTACTGACGTCATAAGCAAGGGAGGTAAGCCGCGTAAGTCAATGTTCCTTTTCCCGATTAAGTAATTTTGATCGACTGTGGCGCTCACATTTTGCATAAAATATCCAAAAAAACAATGTCAGTCTTATTAAATAGGCACTTATGAACTCATTCCCGTATATAACTCAATATGGTCAGGATATCGTTTCATATGACCTTTAAAGAGATATTATGAAATTATAAGAATTAATTGTGGCTCAATGTTCGTGGTAAAAATATATTTGTCGTAAACCCTTCTTAGCGAATATTTATCCTCGACAATAGCAAATTTTGAAAGAGTTAGATTTCTAACTGAAAAAAAGAACCAACGCATTCACGAAGTTACATTTACGAGAATAAACAAAACATCAACAATCCATAAAAATGAGTCTCCAAGAAATGTAAATGATTTCTTCAGTATTTTTTTTCTTTCTTTCAGCTGTTTGGTATCTATAATGCAGAAACCACTACTGTCACACATACATTGTATATTACAGTTGATACACAAATGTTCGAATTACTTGCACCATTTATAGGCAGTTTGTTTTTAGTTATATCCATACTTTAGCTTTTCTTGTTGCTTAGTAACGCCCATTACGCCCATTTTTGTGAATTTTTATGTGGATTAAATGTTTTAGTAACTAAATTCTGCTAAACAAAACAATATATCCCGTCATAGTTTGGCACATTAACTATCATTACACCACTCAATTTTAGGTTTCCATATATTGTGGTTTTAAAACCAAATTATAGGAATAAATACTCTTGATAGTGTATGGCTTATTGACAAATCACAAAATTCACATGTATTCAGTGACTCTACTTTCGCTTCATATTTTAAAATATTACTTAGAAATTTATATCATTTAATATTTATTCGTTTGATGAGATATCGGCGCTTCTGATTGGTCGAAAAATTTCTTTGATACCTGCATCAATAAAATTTGCCGGATCTACTTTTCTCAACTGTTCTGATCTAATACTATTTATAGAACGGGGATTTCCAAAATAAACAATGTCAACAAAGTATAAAGTTGTGTCTGTTTTATTGTCAGCAAACAAAATACAACTTTATAAACATAAAAACTTGAAAGTTTAACCTTCAAAAATAGACACAACACAATATCTTATTCACGAAATAGAAAATTAAGCGTCTTCTCGCGATTTCCTCTGCTTGAGATCAATCAACATTACTGCGAGGCTGGCTGTTCCTTTTCCAGAATAATTATAACGAACATATAGGCCCATACATACGAAAGCCGAGAAGGATCATTCGAGATTCGAGATTCAAAATACGAGATTCGAAATACGAGATTCAAGATGCGAAATTCGAGATTCAATATCCAAATTAACCAATCAAATCAAGGATCTGAAAATATGTATCCTAGCGACATCAAACTGTTCTTAATAAAGATCATCCGTACATGCTCTTATATACAAATAAATGCTATGTTCACTTCTCCCTACCTAACAAAATAATTTTTTGTATTTAATTTTACACAGAGTATCTAAGTAAACTAGAAATAATGCAGTGTGCTTCGCGGATCTAAGTGATTTTGTTTGCCCTGGTGCATTTTCACCTGATGCGTTTGAACCCTGGGGTATTTCACCATCAGTAATAGTTTAAACCCCGGGTTTATTCACCCCTTTTGTGTAAGAATGCGGTTATGGTAGAGAACTTCATAAGCGTAGCTAATTTTTTCTGTAGGGGGGTCCTAGACCAATTTTAAATAATTTTACTATGTAAATCTAATAAGCTCCTATTTTCCCGAGGAGGGGGTCCAAATTCCTTTCTAGATCCGCGCATGAAGATTAGTACATGTATCTAAATAATCTTAATATAAATAATCGGTCCGGTTTCACCAATAAATAAAAGCATTACTTATCGTTTTTATGTATGCATACAGTCATACACTAGTACGTACTATGATTATAAACAAATCATTGAGATCTTATCACATCATACGGAATTATTAATTAATACAATTTTTTTTCCTTTTCCTCAGTAAACAACTTATTATGAGTCTTACTTTTGGAATTGTTTTCAATATAGAAGGATACCTACTCTCTACAATTTAAGGTAGAAATGATAGAGTGCCAATTTGTTCACATTGCCGATTTCTTGTGCAGAGAACAGTAAAACTTTTTAAAAATTTGATTGTCCATGAATATTTCAAAATTAATTGTTGTATTTTGTTATAATTCATTCATTGATATATCAACAAGAAAGAATAAAAGGTATAGACAAGCATATGTATCACATCCAAGTGAATAGATGCACCAGCGCAGCTCTAATTTATATATAATCAGGCCATAAATTCAAAATATTCTAAAAAATTAATAGCTTTAAATCCAGTGGATAAAAAAAGGAAAGCAAGTCGAACTCGATGAGCGCTAATACCTGTAATGAATGAATGGTAGGATATGCGCAAAAACGTCCCGTCTATTCTTTCCTACCCTATATTTATTGGAATATTAAATCCGATTATAAGAGTCAAATTAAAAATAAAGTACGGATATGTACCTGTTTATCAAAAGTAAAACTACTCATAATTTATCTACAGTGCATCGTTATTGAGCTACACAGAAATTTTTATATTAATTTGCCGAGCAAATAATAATAAAAAAGCCTGGAAAACGAAGAGAAAACAAAGTGGGGACAGAATAATTGAAAAATTAATTAAGACTATATAGCCCCCCCCCCTTGAAATGTATATACTGAAAACATATTATTGAGTACAACATCCGCACACAATTTAAAGAAAATTTCATGTTTTTTTTATCATTTATACATCACAAATACCCCAAACCCCCTCACGGAAAAGGAAATGCTAGGTGATGAGAGAGAGAGAGAGAGAGAGAGAGAGAGAGAGAGAGAGAGAGAGAGAGAGAGTCGGTGTAAATCACAGTGCGCTAACACCGTAAAAATAAAGCTTGCTAGTTGGTCTGCCCTACCTTAGCTACCTCCTCTCTTTTCTCCTTTTAGAGGCTTTATTATTGTCTATATATGCTTGTATCAAATCAAATCAATTTCAAATTCTAAATCAAAATTGAATTTGACACTACAAAACTCTCTTTCTCTCTGTCTGTATCTTTCTCTCTATCTCTCTCATATCGACAATGGCATTGCCATACCCTACAATACACTATTCCTATCTGGATTGTTGTCGTTGAGGTTGCAAATCATTATATCTTCTATGGTTTAAAACTTCATCATAACCTATATTTTGACAAGTCGATTTCATTGAATTCCGTTTCATAGCTAAAACCACACTCAGTTTTAACTATTTAGATTAAGCAGATCTTTCTTCGCGAGCCGATTTTTACACAGTTGGGGCGAATACACTTCGGGTTAAAATTGTTCGGGGGGGGGGGGGACATACAGGGCAAACAAAACCACTTAGATTCGCAAAGCCAACAGTGTTATCACTAATTTAATTGTTTATACTGTGTGGGGTTAATTCATCAATGTTAATTTAACAATTTTATAACCACTATATTAGAGCTATTAAGACATTTATTTGTAGGAAAGAGCATGTACGAATGATCTTTATTTAGAACAGTTTGATGTTGCTAGGATACAGGTTTCAGATCCATGATTTGATTGGTTAATTTAGATATTGAATCTCGAATTTCGAATCTTGAATCTCGTATATCGAATCTCGTATTTTGAATCTCGAATCTCGAATGATCCTTCTCGGCTTTCGTACATACACTTTCACAGTAACACTCCTGTTCAAATTTGGTAATTTAAGTACATCACTGGCTATAAAGTTACCACAACGTTTACAAAAGTCGCTTAATACATACTATTCTTTGTCGACATATCAACTATTTTCGTCCACGATCGCCTATCCTTGGATGGTTATGTCCAGTTGAATATTCCAGCGATCTCACATGAAAACAAGTTTTATTACGAATTTTTCTGCACAGTGAATAATATCACAAGCTATCGCATGTATTTACTAATCGTTTTCAATTCACTCGGTTAAGATTTTAACTCACTATTTGTGTTTAATCCATTAAATTCAGTTCAATAGCTCTACATCAGCTGAATCCATTTTGAATATTGTTGCTGTTGTTGTTTTTTGTATTCATACGCGCCGCTTCAATTACATTATTTACATTTTTGATCAATGACACTTCACATTTTTTGATTTGAAAATGTTATATTAAATGATACGAAATGAAGATAATAATTTTCCTATTGATCGACGTATCAAAGAAAAAATTGACCGGAAAACTTTTTCATCAATGCGCTACGCAATTTTTTCTTTGATACGTCGATCAATAGAAAAATTATTATCTTCATTTCTTAAGTACCTTTTTATTAATTCAGATTATTTCAAAGTATGGCCAAATTCAAGTTAAGTAATGATATGACATAAAGTGAAATATCTATTGTATTTTTTTTATTGGCTTTCGTTCTTATTCACCTCTGTTCAAATCAAAAATGAAAACTTAATATACTGATTTATAATTCCATGTTAATTTTTTTTTCATTTTGAAATATGACAAAAACGATTTCAATCATATAACTTTGTATAAAATATACATATTTTTATTAACGTTTTGTTTTTCTTGTACATTAGTTGCAATCAACCGAAGAAAAGATAGAATTGCGCATTATTGAAAAAATAGTACCCAGTCTACACGATTACATAAATTCTGAGGAATTTTCAAAATTGATTTTGGAAGAGGAGCCAAAACTTGAGACGTTTTTTAAAATGAATATTAATAGAGAAGTTCATAATCGAATAGAAAAAGCAACTAAATCTTGGCTGTTTGAGAACGTCCCGCAAATCGTAAAAACTGAGATCGACATGCTTCTTCAAGATATAACCGACAGATACAAGAAAATGATGAGCATATCTCAAAATGTCAAAGGAATTGCGGGAATCCAATTTACTTCCAGATTGAAACTGAAGGACGTTTCATGGACTGTAGGAAGTAGTTTTGTATGGTTCGGCAATACTTTTTTCTGGAGTTTTTTCTTTGGCCCACAAGGAGTTATTCTCATCTCAACATTTTTGGGTCTTTGCACATTGTCTCTTGGTGTCGTACAGATTGGTAAACAGTTCACGAAGGTAGAAAAAATAATCCAAGAATCATTTGAAAAACACGTTAAATCAATGAATCGTGAAAAATTGCATGATTTGTTGCAGAAGAATCTTGAAAAGGGCTTGCGTGAGTTTCATCGACACATTTTTACAAAAGTGCTACCAGAGGCGAAGCAAAACATGTCTAATTGTGCCGATTTAATGGAGGAAGATAAGAAGGATATGAAGGAAAAACAGGATAAAGTCGGAGATTTGTTAACTCAATTTGATGGTTGTCAGAAGGAGGTCGCAAATATAATGACATCTGTATCAAAAGCTTGAGTTAGAAAAAATGTATGCAATAGTAACAATTTTTTAGTTAAAATTGCTTTAAACAGATAAAAAAACGATAAAGCAGCGGATGTGTATTAAAATTATACCTGGTTCAACAAATGCCAGTGAGAATAAATTGAATTGTTATTGAATTTATTACTTACAGTAGCATTTTTTTATCTTTAGTGCTGACATTAAGGCCAGTTGACATGTCAAATAAAAATACACAAACTTTGAAAGTAAAACTGATATGTTTTGGGGATTACTCATATACTGTATCAGCGTGTTTTATAGTATTAAGCTTTATTCTTGGGTCAGTCAAATACATGTGTAGCGCTTATAACCAGAATTAATTACATATAGGCTTATGAATTATTCAAGTAAACACCCAGTTGTTTAAAACGTCTTGTATTTGTTAATTCTTCTTTTATGAGGGAAATGAAAATCTATCTCATATTCAAGTTGAATACGCAGAAATCTACGGACTAAGCCGGTTTGACATTCCAAAGAGCTACTATTTTGTACATACAAAATAACTAATTGTAATTGTAATATTATATAATAATTTTGTAAATCGCAAAAAATAAGTATATATTCTTTAATTACATTGCCACACATTTTTACATATCTTGTTATCTTGCCTCATTTTAAAATAATAAACTTGCTAAGAAAATTCAAATTAAAAATCTGTCTTTCACAATGCTATATCATTAACAACAACTGTTATTTGTAATTTTTTCCATGATTATAAATTAAGTGTGAATTAGATAAATATTGTACCATGTTTATCTGTGATTCTGATTTGAGTATTATTGAATCCATATTATATTTTTTTGCCTGCATATGTATATGTATATGTAACTTAATTGTATCTTGTAAATGTCAAGGAAATAAATTATTTACGTAAATTTGTGTTGCGATTAGTCAGGTGAAAGCAACTTGTAATGTTGTAAAATTTGTTTAAGATTACTTCAATATTTAAACTTAACAATTCCATGACAAAGCAAATTCATTTCTTTTGTTTTCTTAGTTAATGACAAATTTTTCTCTGAAAAATAAATCTCATAAACTTCAGAAAGCGTAACTACATACTGTTAAAGAGTCAGAATAGCTGACATTCATGTGTGTTTTACGTCAGATTTACCTAGTGTATCGTTAAGAAATAACGTTGATCGTGGCACTTGAACTACCAAAAATTTCAACTAATATACCTAATTCAATTTAATTTTGAGTTTCCGTAAATGGAAGAGTCGTTCAAAGCGGATTAGTCTTGCATCATTAAAGCCCCTTTCACAATTAATGCACAAGCAATAGCGACAAAATATTCGTGCGACTGAAAAAAAAATGAATATGGTTCGTAAACTGTTGCCAAATAATCGCACATGGAAAATTACTCGTGTACTAGTATGAAACTCGCACGACTCTAAGCGACTGCTCTGCGATTTAAATGCATTAACACTTATATCTTGTGTCTATATGCAACTGTTGTACAATGAACGCAAGTGTTGTAAGATATTGCAGTAAGATCGCACGAAAGACCAAATGATCCAACGATTGAACTTGCGCCTATACTAAGAATTTTCCCTATTTTAGAATAGTCCATTTGATATTTTTTAAAGACTCTATACCTACCTGAGTTTATGTATGAAATTTGAGACCCGTGAGTTTAACGCCATGGATGTTGTCACCAGCTCAATTGATGACATCTTGCTACAGATAATGGCGTTACAGGGAGTGAATGACATTCAGACCGCTTAATATATCTGATTATAATTGGTCTCTGGAATCAATAAAAAAGTTTGTTTACTACTCGTGTTTGAGTATTGGTATTAATATTATGAAAATAAGTCAAAATTTTAAATCCTAGTGAATTAATAAAAATATACATGCTTTATACCGACAAATTGGTGAAAAATAATCATATCATGAACAGTTATCCATTATTGATTCTAATAAGGCAAATAATTTTAATCAGGTCTTTTCTGTTGATCGAGCATGTGTGAACATTATCACCAGCACCCCCCCCCCCCCCAAGTCTAATGCAGCTTAGAGAACTAATAGGCGCCCCCTTATCTTTCTTTATTATAGTATACTAGCAAAAGAAAAAGACATCGTTTAATTGTAAAATTATTGAAAATTTCATCTAGAAAATGACAAGTTCTTGCTAATGTCAAATTTCAAGAGGGGCAATCATCTTACAATGCCGAGGCGGCTGAACAATGGAAATCATTATAACTTATACCTCAAAAATACTCAAAAACAGAGGCTGATTTTATTCCTCATTTTAGCCAGGGACGAATATATGTCCCTGTTATAGCTAACACAATTCTATAACATTTTGATCTATTAAGTGTATGAAAAATTTTATTTCAATAAATGGAATGAGATTTTTAAAAGGTTTAAGACGTAAATTGTTGTTTGTTTTTTTCATAAAATTTCTAACTGAATTTAATTACTTTTAGTCCATTTTTGTCAAAATTCGTCAGGGATGGTAGAAAAAGAGTCAGGGCAAGTGAAACATTACTGAGGTAGCACCACTGGTCTACTAATTCAAAAACCAAATGTCAAACCCTGCACTACTTTGAAGAATTGTTAAGAAGTAAGTCTAATTTTTTAATGACAATTGAAAAACAAACTATACTTTTTGTAAATTTGGCATAGACTACAAAAAACTAATGGATTCTTAAAGTAAAACAATTTATTTTTGCTAGTAAATGTAAGAATGTCCCAAAACTTTCGACGATTATGTTAAAAAGAACCGTCACTGATTAAATACAATTTGAGAAACCCTTGTTGCTTAAGAATTGTAGATTTGCTGAGTATGAAAAGTATTGGCAAACTATTTGTGATTTGTTATAAAATGTGTTTATAATACTGTGGAATCATTAAAATTCGTGGTGGCTCAATTTTCGTGGTATTCGTGGGTAGCCCTTCCCCACGAATTGAAATCCTCAACGAAAACAAATTTCTAAAGAGTTATCTTTGTTACTGAAACAGTTACCGACACATCCACGAAATAACATCCCCGCGAATGAACAAAATAGTCACAGTCCACGAAAATTGGATTTAAATGATTCCACAGTAGCTACAAGGAAATAAAATTTAAAATTGATAACGCTAAATACTTACATACATAACAATAATTCTGATTATTTAAAAAAACAAACTTTGAACAGTTATTGCCTGGGAGAAGTAGAAAAGACATGTTTCTCAACAAATTTGTCCAGGGGAATATTTGCTAGTACTCCATATGTTTTCATACTAGTAAATACGCCTGACTAATAGCATAGAATGTAGCTACAAATCACAAGCCAACAGGTGTATAAGCAAATAAGAAGAGACCAGATACTAAAAGCAAATATCTATCATTGATCTTTGATAAGTGGACTAAAGTATGTTGTTGAGTTTTTTACGCAAATAACTTACTGTCATGGTTCCTTTTTAAATCGTATGTAGTTATCTTTAATTTATCATTAACTGTCAATGAGAAATCCACTAAAATGTGTATTTTGCTTGTTGTGTTTAAAAAACAACAATCTGTGATATAAATTGTTTTTACTTATATTACAAGATACATCCTATTAAAAAATTAAATATCCTTGTGTTAAAATACACAAAAAACATTAAAACATTGTAAATTATTCAAATACAACTCTTTCTCTCTCTCTCTCTCTCTCTCTCTCTCTCTCTCTCTCTCTATTAGATTAAACATACCTATCTGCCATACCGCTATCCATGCATAAGTAAAATGGGGCGATCACAAGGAAGCACGTTTGAAACATATCTACCATTTCTACGCTTTTTTGCATTTATTTATAACAACTTCTTATTGATTGTAAGCTCATGTATAGACTTATATCGAAAAAGACATTTGAATATTATTGGGGTTATTTTCTATTTAAAATTAAATTCATTGAAATGCGGATCAGTAAAATCTTATTATGGAGAAATGCTGTTAGCGAATGCTTAATCTGGGCTATAAAAGAATTTGTTTTGTCTACGACGAAAATAACATTTTTATAATCTACTTATCATTTGCGTGTAAGTTGTGAATGTATTTAATTCTACACATAATTGATACTTAATGTAATGAATACATTTGGTATTTATTACAACAAAGGTAAATCAAAATCTATAAGGGTAAAAATGTACATAACAAATATATATTTAGATTTCCCTCGAGTCGATCGGCTAATGACAAGAATTAGATAGTTTTATTCAATACACTAAATTTGTCTTCTCTTTTTAAAATTTCTATTCTTATAACTATGAGTACTATAACTTCGATGCAGAATCTTTTCCTTAAGAACTCTGATATAAAAAAAAAATATGTCCTTAGTTTTATCAATGTCGGTGTATGGTTCAGAGTTCCGTTGGGTACACAGCAAAAGGAATAATTGTACCTATGTACGTAAGTTTTCATATTAAATGATTCTTTTGGATGTTTCTCCTTTTTAAATTTCACTTAAAAGAGTAAGCATGGCAATTATGACTTAACGTATTATTTGTTATTTTGTGCCACTGCAAACAACACTACTCCGTATTCATTAAAGTAATTCCAACTCAGCCATCAGTAATCAAAAATATCAAAAAGATAATGTTTTATTGGTGCTTATCGTTATTCCGCCGTTTTAAGGCAAACTTGTTCCCTTGTCCGTTTAAGTTGCAAATGAATGATTGGCTTCAATTTGCAAAAATATAGTCACCACACCCCTTTTCGTTCTCATCATATACATTTTAGATATTTGAGTAAATGTCATGACCTATGACAAAGCCTCATTTGTGATTATACGTCAGCATTTAATGAATTGGTCAACACTTACAGATAGAGGACCGAATATCTTCAGTTGATAACATTTGCGTGACTTTAGATATACCAAAAAAGCCTCCTTCATTGTTTCTGTTTGTGCTGTATTGGTGTTCCTTTAGTCTAATGATATAATTATGAATTATTGTAAATTATCCAATACGGGTTGCAAATTTTTGAAAAAGCTCTATGACGAAGCAGTGTTTCTTAGCTCAATATAATGTTGCACCTGAAACATGAGATCTGAATCCATTTAACATGCTCATGAGAAACATATTGTGCAAAGTGGTTCTACTAGTAGCAAGAATGTATGTGGTAACTTTTATAAATAATTCAGTTGCTTTAAAGGGGCATGGTCACTATTTTGCTCAAATTTTATTTTTCTGTTTTTATTATTTACAATGATTTATGAATGCATTTCTAATGATCAAATAAAGTTTGGGTGTAAGTTGATGAGTTTTAGGCAAGATACAGGGCTCACAATTCTTCGTCATGTAAACAAGGCTCGTGCATTGTTTTTGTTTACATAGGTTCAAAATACCAGTAACGAATCTTTTTCAAGCTGATTTGTCTGTATTCTTATTCATTTTAAGCATAAATAAACAGGTCCTAACGATTAACACATTCAATTTACGTCTAAAACTGGAAATTTTACCTCAACGTTCAAAATGTAAACAACAAGAACTCGCTTATAACTCAACAAATGACACTAAAATTTTGGTTGCCTATTAAAAATGCCTTACTGAAGCATTTTAAACATTAAAATCGCAAAAATAATTTTTGACCAATATCGTGACCATGCCCCTTTAACTGTTCTTAGGAATTTATTTTAAATCAACTCTTATATATATGCAGTTACTCAAGCAAACTGGCTTTGAAACAGTGTTTGGACCTAAGCACAACTCAACACCACTAACAACATTTAGTTCTTGAAAATAATCGATAAATTTGATGAAATGTATTCTAAAACATTGTTTTCTAGGAAACTTATTTACAGATTCCTTGAAAATAGTTAAATGTTACGAATAATTTTGATATTTTTTGTAGTCGTACATTGTGTGCGTTCAATATATCTGTAAATCTCCGACAAGCAGAGAGTCTCTCTTGTTCCTCGGAGACAACCGAGCGTCTGGTTGAATGAGATTAGAATTCAATAGTGATTGGATCCATACAATTTCTCATAAATGTTTAGAATACTGATACATAGTTTGATGGAATTAATTCTTTGAATATTACACAACATGATTCATATGGACTTTTCACGAATTTCTTGTCGGATAATTCATATTTAAAAAATGTGCATAATTCAAATACATATAGGAAACTACTTGCCATGCAAAATAACATGTCGTTGATTTTAAAATAAATAATAATCAATAAAATCAACTCCTGTCAGTACTTAATTACTTTGATTCAGTTTATATAAGGTTTTTTTTAAATACCGTCTTTGACCTATATTCCATCGAAGTACACAAATCGACTTGCTTAAATAAGTCTGTAAACACAGCTTTGGGGATGCATTTTTAATGATCAAATTAGATTTGAGAGACAGTCGTAGAATTATAAGCAGGATACAGAGCTCACAATTCTTTGTCATTACATACATGTAGGTTCATTACCCCTGTGAAAAATCTTTTTCAAGATTTTTCTGTCTTCTTTTTCATTTAAACCATAAATAAACAGTTCCCTACGTTTAAAACATTCATTTTATGTCTAAAATTGGAATTTTCACTTCAACATTCAAAATGTAAACAAAAGTTTTGTTTACCAAGCAAAGAGTTGCAAGCTCTGTAACTCGCTTATAACTCAAAATATAACACTCAAATTTCGGTTGCCTGTTAAAAACGCCTTACTGAAGCATTGTAAACATTAATACCACAAAAATTAATTTTGGTCCAAATTGTGACCATGCTCCTTTAATAAGCAATAAACTAATTCAGCGTTTATTCAGAAAAAAAAACATTATAAAACAGAAGTGAAAATACTTTTTTCAAAAACCAATATCCTATCGATATTTGATATAAAGTGCATGATTATCATACACATTGGACCCGTTAATGTAAATATTTATTTTAAATGAATTGTAGGCGCAGTAAACGATATCAATTGTGTACTTTAAACCATGAAAAATGATGATAAATTATCCATTATCATATGTACACGTTAAAAGAGCGATCACCTGCTTAAAAACGAACTTTAAACTCTATCTATACTTGTCATTGTTGCCCTATACTTAAAAGCTGATATAATCGTGTGGTTTGCAGATAGACCGATACACGGCCAAGAAAAAGTAAGACAATTTTTCGCCATATTTGATCATTTTATATTATACAGGTATGTTATAAACTTTAGTAATAACATTTGTTTACATTCACTGTGTATTTTTCCTATATGTCATACGCAAACCAATTGTAATTCACAACACTTTAGAGTCAGACAAAGCTCAAAGTCTACATAATCGAGTTCTTAACATTTTTTTGATTTTAAACAATCAAAAAATTGTTAAGAACTACAGGTACTAGAGCAACCTTTAGCAACCTTAAAAGAATCAATAACCGCACGAAATAATCATGCTGACGATAGATTCAAATTCCCATATCATGAAGGATATTTCCTTTACATAACGTAGTGATGTACATTTACAATAATTTACTTACTTTTATCGTTAATTCAATAATGGATTACAAGAAAAGTGTAATAAACAATAAAGTGCTATATTTGATGATACGTTGGTTTTTTGTAGGGAAATTAACAATTAAGCCATCCAACATACCTGTATCCTACTGTGTACCCAACTTAGTTGTTTTTACGATATGTTGCATTCCCTGTTAATGGGGATACAACCCCCCCCCCCCCCCAAATGTGGATACTTTTCATGTGAATTTGTGATATAATATATTTACAGTATTTGTCATGCATAGTCTTCGATTATTCTTTATGGTGTAGAGTATTACATGTTTACCTTTTTGATGCGTGCAGTTTTTGCAATTAAAAGATGGTAGATCTATGGTTTCTTTTTGCACCTGTAATGCTGCGTAATATGTTTATTTTTCTAAGGTTGGTTTTGAGGGTTGATTTTAATCAACTCTCCTCTGCAGTTACTCTGGCAAACCGAGAGTGAAACAGTGTTTGGACCTAAGCACAAATCATCACCGCTGACAAGACTCAGTACTTAAAAATAATAGAAAAATTCGATGTAATGTATGCTGAAGTATTGTTTTTCAAGGAAACTTATCTATAAACTCTTTGAAAATAGGCAGATTTTATATAATACGAACAATTTAGATATTTTTGTAGTCTCATGTGTTCCTACGCCAGAGTTTAATAAAATTTCGTTCAACCAGACGCTTGGCTTGGCTGTCTTCGTAAATCTCCGACAAGCAGAAGGGCTATCTTGCTTGTCGGAGATTAACTGAGACAGTCGAGCGTCTGGTTGAACGAGACTAGAGTTCGATATCAATAGTGCTTGGATCCATACGATTTTCAGAATTGTTTCAATTACTAATACATAGTTTTAAATATATCTTTAAATATTACACAACATGATTCATATGGGGTTTCTCAAAATTCTTGTCGGAAAAGTCTAAAAATTCATATAATAAAAAAGTGCTTTATTCAAATTGCCATGCAAGATAAGTTGATTTTAAAATAAATGATAATCGATAAAATCAACTCCCGTCAACACTTCAGTACTTTGATTGTTTTATGGTGTAATGATTATCACATATTTCATAGTTGATTGGGACATATTCCATAATAATAAGCGTGTAATTACTTGTCATTTATTTTCATTTGGATGCTTTGTAAGGACTAGGTTGCCTGGTAGGCGATATTCTAAGACCGAAAATAAATGACATTTAAAAATCATTTATTTACTTTTACCGACTACTTATGATTAACATAATGATTTATGTAAAGGAAAATATAAATATAAAGAATAAAATGCTATCTTTGATCATTTATCGGACTGTGAAGGTAGCCATCATTGCAGAGACAAGGTTTACATTTCAACCTGGTAGCGGGTTATATACTTTGTCTGAAATGTCGCTACCTTCATATCCCACTAAATCATTAAATCAAGTATTTTCATGTTTCAGCAATCATATAACAAAAACATTTTGTTGATTTCAAATTATTAATTTTCGATTTTAATCAGCATTCTGAAATGTCGCTACCTTCATATCCCACTACATAATTAAATAAAGTGTTTTTATGTTTCAGCAATCAACGAACAAAAACATTTTGTTGATATCAAATTATTAGTTTTCGATTTTAATCAGCTTTCTAAATGCCATTCTATTACCTAATATAAAATCATCTATAAAGCATACATACTTGGCATGGCAGAGCAACACGGACCTCCAAAAAGATAGAGGTAGGATCAGGTGCCTAGAAGGGGTGAGCATCCTCTGCTGACCGTCACACCCACCGTGTGCTCTTTGTCGTAATCGAAAAAAAAACCGGAAAAGCCCGTAAACAATTAGATGAATAATGTTGGTCTAACAATAAGTTTGATAAACGACTTTATGGCACTTTATTGTATACATAATATGCAACAGGTTAAACACAATGCATTTTCTAACAGTTCATTGGTCTTCCATCAAAAAAGTTTGCATTATAAGTTCCCAAAATCTTTAAAAACATAAACGTTTCGAAATGACCTCTTTATAATTAGAATCTGTTTAATTTGTAATAGTTTTAAGCATCAAAACTCTAATAAACAAAGAAACATAACTTTCAAACGACTAACATTAGCATCTTTTGTTGATAGTTGTGTTTCCCTTTGTATCACAAAGCACGACATTTCTAAGCTGTTTTTATATATCTTCACAAAGCTCAAATCACCATGTTTCGAAAACCATTTCTTTGATATCTGTAAGGTTTGCCTTTAGTGAGTGAGAACTTTTGCATCCTTGTTCTTATAGAATGAAAGGTATATGGTTCAACCGCTGTTACAAATATTTGACCCATCGGTGGTCGTTTTGCAGTTTTGTTTCTAGCTGGTCCGAAATTGCATTTTTCATATATGTGACCCTTTACAGTCATTTCGTGCATGTATTTTACAATTCTATGCTACATGTATGCTATGGTATGCGAATTTATGACATGCTATGAGATTTGAATGCAATGGTATGAGATTTGCTATGAAAAATTAAAATGAAGGACTTAATGATATCCTATTCTATGCTATGCTACGGTGTGCTATGAAAATTGAACAAAATCACTTCCATACACAGAAGAGTTCTAAACATTTTGAAGTTTAACGAGAAGAAGCCAAAGTTTACCACTAATCCGCAATGTGAATATTTATTCTTTTAAATAATAACAGTTAAAGCCGAGGTAAAATCATGTTCTATGCTATGTTATGGTATAATATAGTATGATATGACAAATGAAAATCTATGGGATTGTATGCTATGGTATGAGATTCCAATGATATGGTATAAGATTCCAATTCTATGATATAATATTTTAATTCTATGCTATGCTATGGTGATTGTTGTAAAAAATAAGCTTTAACTGACGGCTTCAATGTCTTGATCAAGTTTATTTAAATTTTTTAAAGATCTGAAGTCTGGTAAAACACACAATGACAGAGTAAAGGATGGCGGAAACAAATGTTGACAACGAACAAACACCTTGCAATGATTTTGATGAAAAGTTAGTAATAAATCTGGTACCTGAGTATCTTTTTTCTTCACTACAATTTGCTATAAACTTCTCTAAAAGCATTTTGGGCACATGCTTATCTTTAAATCAATGATAATACTCTAGTAATAATCTTTTATGTGCCTCACCCTGCTCTTCTAGTTCCTCTGCAATGCTTTGAGATATGTATTTGGTGTTAGCTGTATAAGAAGGGACAGGTGATGCGCTTAAAAACTGAAAATCAATTGTGTTAGGATATATATAAACATTTCTATGTTATGATTCAATTATTGCAGACTCTTTTTAGAAACTGTTGAAATCGCACTTATCAAGATCAGAAAATGACACTTATGCCTTCTGTTGACATTAGGACCTGTATTTTTGCATTTATTAATTATATAATTGCATAATCTTCAAAATAAAGTAAATTGTAAACATTTATAAGCAAAAGTATATTTACAGCTTTGAACTCGAGGAACAACTATTAAACAATTTTGAAAAAGTACTTGAGATAATCCAAGAAGATGCATTTTTGGAACAAGTTGATAAAACCTTTAAAGAAACGATACCAGGGATCAAAGAATCGCTAAAAGAGCGGATGGAAGATCTTAAAAAACGTGACTGTGGAATTGCAGTAGTAGGTAATTTGTTTCGTTTGTATTTCGATATGAAGAATCATACACAACCCTGATATAAAATATTTCTTTTTTATCAATGATGGCACATTTTGCTCCTATAGTTAACAATATATGCAATATTCTTTCGTTCGAAAATTTAAATACATACCTGAATAAATCATCATTCTAGAAAGGATAACAATCATAATCATTTGTTGGGCGGATATATCTAGTATAATTTGTAAAAACCACAACATTTTCAACAATTTTTGAAAAAAATAATCAAAGTAATGCAAATACATCATAAAGTACCATATTTTTAAAAATCTGTCACTATTTATTTTTACTGACAAAAAAAGTTGCGTTTTCGTTCTTACACAACAAACAAGCGAGTCGATCCTTCATTTAATACAGTCTATTGAAAAAAATTCCTCAGTATCATTAAGCATTAATATGTTTTACGGTGCGACCGTTGGAGCGAGCGCAGCCTATAAAAATGTGTATAAAAATGTGTATCATTTTAATGATTCAATTATGAAATAGTATGATTTAACAAATTGTTGCCAAAAAAGTCAATGAATTTAAATCAATATATTTTGTTTTATTATCCATAATTTTACGGTACAGTATATACGCAAGGCTTTAAGTTCTCATTGACTAGATGATAGCCCGCTTGAGCGCGCGCGGGTATGATAAGGCAACTCACAGCGATCAAATTCCTCTGATCGATATGACGTCACAATAAGCAGCATGATGTCATATTTTACTCAGAAACATGTCGATTTTAACTTTATCTCTGGTTTAAATTATAAAAACTACAGACATAAAATATCACTAGAAACTCTTCTAACTGAATATACCTTCGATTTCTCTCTATTACGTATAATTATCATTGATGACGTCACAAGCATGTTTAATAGAGAACATCATGTCGGGAGACAAATCATCGGAATGCAGTGTAAACAATGCCGAAAAAAGACTTATTTAATACAAATACCTAAGATTTAGATGAGTGTCTGTTAGAATATAATCAGAATAATACAGGCATAGATATATTGTTTAATCAGCGAGTGTTATAAGGTAAGCGGATCGACATTTATATGGCTTTACCAGCCTTTCCTCTGTCAGTGTGTACAAAAGATGGAAAAAGTGTAACACTACCCCGGATATTAGGAAAGATGATTTTGGTAAATATCAACGGTATATGACCTTAACTACCTGAAAAGTGCTGCTAGAATCCTGTGCTTTGTTGTTTTAAATGAAAATTACGTAGTATTTTCAATGAAATTTTAGAAGTTGAGAGGGTTTTTGATAAATAGTTACAATATTTATTTTATGCGATGTACAATAGGATTCTAGCAGTAATACTAATAAACATGAACTAATTGCCGATCGAATTATTGTAGCAAACATACAAATGAACTTCGGGGTAGTGTTACACTTTTTGATTTTTTGTTAAGGTAAAAAAGTGATCTATTTTTAACTGTCACGTGATACCATGGCAGGGCAGCTTCGAAGATCGAGTCGATTCCGAAGTAGAAAAATAATATCTTGGTGAACACATTCACTTGGTATTAATATTCCGCGCTGTTTTCATAAAAATAAACATTTTTTAAATTGATCGTAATTTTGACCTGTTGCCTTAACCTACCCGCGCGGGAATTAACACTTTACACATTATTATGATATAATGCTTTATATGTTTAATCATTTTTTTGGTTCTTTGTGTATATACTTTGTCCGAATATTTCAATATCTTATTCTTTAAAATCGAAATAAAAAAATGAACTGCATTTTTGGATATTCAGAGGAGAGGACAGAGATAAAAAATGTAAACTGAAATGGAAAGTATATACATGTACGTGACTATAATGTTGTTTGTTGCAGCTGACTAAAATAATTGAAACTTTTAATTGTATTCATTTCAAACCAGTGAATGGGTAATAAGTGTCTCTTTTTCTAAATTTGGTTCTTTACGTCAATTTTCAATATGGGGCTGTAAACTTCCCCTGTTTTACGCATGCCTAATTTATTCATATAGACTTAGAATACAATTATCTTTTCATTAATCATAAATGTTTATAAATTAATGTCTAATACAACCAATCTGTAGTGGTATTAAAAGAATGAAATTAAACACGCTAAGATATGCATTATTATTATTTTGCATGCATATTTTAAACTAAAGTTGACAGATTCAAAGTATCTGCCCGATTGTAACTTGTCCTACACTTTCCACCCTGATGTCAATTAGTCAAACCGTTTCTGGGCACCCGTTCTGGAAAGTTCTTTCCATTAAAACTAAAATCGCATTAATTGTTCTAATTAATTCATTATTTTTTTTATTAATCGGATTCCGATCCAAGGTATCTGCCCGCGATGCATGATTAACTCGTCCTCCACTTTTCGTTTATTAGTCAATCTGCGTTCTTGGTTAACCTGTTCTTGAAAGTTCTATCCCATTCTCTCACCAGAGGTCGTGTTTTGCAAGCAAATGAGTATCAAAACTAAATTCGCCCACTAAAGAAACGAATCGACTCATTTTGTTTCTTCAACATTTGTCAAATCTTAACTCTAGAGGCTCACTATGCTCTCTCAGTCCCAGACTGGTGTTGCAGCCATTTACAAATAACATCGAAACTATTTTAGTTCGTCTAAACTTTTAATAGTACAATGGCTTCACAAGAGGTAAATAACTGAAAATAAATAAACAAACAATAAATTTCAACCTCATTGGTGTTCAAAACAAACGAAAAACATAGCCCTCATTTGCACATGCCATGGCTATACTGAGTTGCAGAGTCCCTGACGTAATAAACAAACCCGTTCGAGTTGGAATAAGGATTTCCGAAAATCCGTGACAACACACTTCCCGACTGCCAAAATTAGTCAATATCCTTTTTCGGTGAGTAAAGGAGGAACAACTTAGCAATTGTCTTAAATATTCAACTTGTCGTCCTCGTCGGATGACCTTAACTCTTATTTTCCTAACCTTTCCATCTTCACTTAAGATCGCCCCTCAACTAATTCAGTTGACCAATCGGATCTCTTCATATCCTTTTCTTTTTCAATTACAACATCTCCTTTATGAGGGTTCTTTTTCTCAGTCTTCCACTTCCTTCTGATTTGAAGACCCTGTAAAACTCATCTTTCCATCTCTTCCAAAAACTGTCTGCCAAAACCTGCGCGTGTTTCCAATTTGCCTTGTACATGTCTCGCATGTCCAGATTTTGAAGAGGTGGTACATCATCTCCCTCTTTCTGGGTTAACAGTATATTTGGCGAGAGAATAATTTTATGATGATATAGGTACAACTGGCCGCGAGTTGATGATCATGCTAACTTCTGTCATAAAGGTGACCAAGACTTGATGTGTCAACTACTTTCCGGAATTCTCGAGTAGCAGAGCGTCAATGATCTTTCTAGGCACACCTATCATGCGCTCCGAAACGCCTCCGAAATGCGATGAATGAAGTAAATTAAAAAGCCATGCACTGCATCTGTCTTTGTATCCGTTGATCTAACAAAATCGGTTTCTCTGTCAAACCAATACTCCAGTACTTTTCCGTGAATGAAAGCAAATCTACGCAAGGTGTTTATGAAAGAAGAAGTTGACATCTGTTTCGCCACTTCAATATGTACTGCACGGACTGTGGGGCATGTGAACAGGATAGTCCACCTTTTACTGTTGGTATGTCCACTGCGTGTTCTTCTACTGACAATGGCAAAATGTATCGACTCCTACATAGGTAAAAGGTGGTACCGGCTTTAGGCGACAAGCAGGAAGAGCAGCCATGATTTGTGTCTGCAGCTTTCGTATAAGTTTTGAGCGAGTGACACAGTTATGTAAAACAGAGGATACCGATCGTTTGGCACCTATTATCCAGTACCTGGCTGTGTGCAATGCTCCTGCAGTAATGTTTCGACCTTTATGATGTACATTTTCGTTGTGATGTCTAGCCAGCAAGACTGCAATGGGTGAGCTCTTAAGAGCAATGATTGGATTTTGCATATTTCTTCCATAATTTGTTTTCTTCAGCCTTCTTCTTACTCTAAGTAGTCCTTCTTCATCAATGTAAGGATAAAGTGATTACTATGTACTGTCATTGGATACTGCGTTGCCAGTTGTCAAACTCGCGATCTCTTTCTCAAAGAAACCCTTCTGGGCTATCCTTAGAATTAACTTTTCCGTAGCTCTAAATTCCTTTACAGTTGTAGGACCAATATGAAATGTCTTCTTCACTGCCGCTTCTCTAAGCCGAGTTCCACCATGCACAAGCCTTTCCCAAGATGAAAACTTCAGATACCTTTTCTCCAAGTTTTTTTTTATTTTATTCTTGTAATCATAGGTCTGACTTCCATGTCCTTATCTTGATTTACCATTTGAAAGCTTTCATTATTATCATGGTCCGGAGAAGAAGCACAAATGGAAGGTTTCCACCATCCACTATCTGCTAGCTGTGAAACACGCAATATCCTTTCTATATCCTTTCTACTCTGTTATTTACATATGTGTAAAACCTTCTTGTCCTGTTGTTTCAATATCCTAAGATAACCTTGCTGTCAAAGTAAATGTAGCATCAATTTGACTATTTAACTGCCTTGTTACAGCGATAGCAATTTCAGATGCTAAAACAATGGAGCAAAATTCTAATCTAGGTAAAGTATGCCCATGTCTAAGTGAGAGTTTGGATTTACACTCAAATTCGTTTTCTGTCCTGGAAACCTTCAGGTATGCCACTGCTACCACGATTTGCTCTGATGCACCTGAGTATATATGGAGATCTGTCCTAATGACCCCATACATAGGAAAAGAAGTCAATATCCTTGGAATTTGGAGTTAGGATAGATAACTTGCACTATTCGCCCATTATGTCCATCGTCTCTCAATTTCTACAGGTAACGGTTCATCCCAGTCAGATGACGAATTCATCAGCTTTCTAAAAATCATACGTCCCAAGAGAATAAATGGAGCAAAAAACCAAAGAGGGTCAAAAATACTGTGGAGTGTAGACAAGACACCTCTTTTAATAAATGGCATCTCTTCAAACTTAACTTGAAATGCAAATGAATCCGTTTGAAAGCTCCGTTGTAGTCCTAAACTTCTTTGTAGTGGAACATTATCCATGACACTTAAGTCCATTTTCTCCAGATCGGATGCTCTCTTCTCTGGTGGGAAAGCATTAACTGTATGTAAAACTACTTGTGCAAGGAGGCATAATAGAGGTTCTTCCCGCCTTAACTATGTGTGTCTTCTTAACACAAATATCATCTGGGACATGGATTTTATCTAAACAAGCTAAAATCAGGGCCTAGCCTAACGGAAGCTTCTGAACATAGGGTGAGCTCTTTACAATTCCTTGATCTATGACATGATGTACTTCCACCAGATCACATCTCAGGAGGAGTAATATAGGTGCATCATTCAAAAGTGAAATCTCAGACGCAATATCTACAAGGTTAGTGAAGTGGAGCGCAATTTCTGGGTTCCTATTTCATCTCTATTACAAGAAATACTGTCGCAATCAGTTACAACGGGTAAGTTCAGTATTTGTGTTGATTCCTATGATTCAATGACTAGTCCACCTGTCTACCATATGTTGATACAGTGCCGGAACATGAAGAAATTGTGTAACCTTTTGGTTCGGAGTAAATTCTCAACATGTCAAAGAACTCACTGCGAGCAAGGGACCTGTTACTCTGATCGTCAACAAGTGCATACATCAAAATGGCATTCTCTTTTTCTCCTTGTCTGTAAACTCGTACGAGCAACATTTTGGCACATGATTTACCAAAAAATTATTTTCAGCAAATTTGTATACAACGGGCTGAAACTGATGAAACAATATTTGTTGTTATACTGTCAATAACATGTTGCTCCCCGCCATGCCCTTTGTGTGGGTGATCAGATTTGACATCATTCGGATGAAGTGCACTACAGTGTTCAGTACTATCACAAATGTTACATCATAAATTCATTTTGCAGTCCCTAGTCATGTGTTTTGAATTACAGTATCTAAAACAAATTCCGTACTTCCTTCAATATTCCCTTGCGGTCTGCTAGCTTCTTTGATCTTAACACACGACAATCCTTTAGCGAATGAGGTGTCTGGCTGTTCAAGTGAATCAAACAAACCTGAGAGAGTTCCTTACCCTGCTTTGTAACAAATTCAGTATTGTTTGTTCTCACTGACACATGCTCTCTGTTACTGCTACCACTAACAGGAATAGAAGCCACATGTTCACTACTTTTCGGCTTGGTCTGGCCATCATTCTGGAATCCTGGGTTATTGCGTATACGACTCATTTCTTGGAGAAACTAAGAAAGTGAAGGGAGGATATGACACATCGTTTTTTGTTTTATAGCTTAAAGCTTGAGTTGTCCGTTTCTCTTGCAAGATGAAAGGAATATTGTTAATAATAGGTACATGTAAGATGCCCGATGAAGAGTCAAAGTAGAGTTGAATATTTTGCGTTTTCTTTGGCTGCCCCAATCTCGGCTAGTATGTCCGCTTATTCATACAGTCGTTTGTTTTCCTTTGTTGCTAGTGGAGGAAGTTTTTCCAGTTTGGTTTTGAAGGCGTGTTCCACAAGAGCTAGACTATCAATGACTTGGATCCGCCAAAGCGTGTCAACAACCTTACTCAATTTTTTGCTATTTTGGGCTTGTTTATCCAAAATGGAAGTAGGTTTTTGATTAATTTCACAATATTAACTGATCGGTTAAAATTCAATTATACCTTACGGATATCATCACATATGTGTTGAAATACCAAAAATGTAGGAAAGTATTTTGTAGTTTATTTGCAAAATGCCTTAATCTATAATATATGATTATATGAGTGGTGTTGAACTAGTCTACGGTAATCTAGGATTAAGTGTCAATGAATAATACAGATTTAAGAGATTTACGTCAATGCACCTTGGAATATTAGGTTTTACACGATTTCGACCCTTGCGTGCACGGGATAATATAGCATATGATATCGGACATTTACGAAATTGATACATCGACACACCGTATAATTGCATAACCAAGCTTTAAGCCTACAATAATATAATTAATTTCACTACACTCTGCTGAGTTAAAATAATGTTACTGTGTTTGGGGAAAGGCCTTAACCACATTTAAAATGCTTCCCATATACCCGTAATATAGCAGAAAATTGCAGAATCGCTCCAAAACGATTTTGGAGATAAAACAGTCAAATTGTTCATAACAAACTACTTTGAAGCTGTAAATACTTTTCTTCGAAAAGTTTAATTCTATAATCGCAGAATTCAACATTTCCTCAACAACGTTTTTTACACACCATGTTGACATTTGAAACTCTCTAAAGTAAATGCACTGAGTTAGAGTTATCTCCCGTATTTTCTTTGATGAACAGAAAAAAATTCCAATATAAATTTACACGCATGTGTTTTATCGTCTCTGAGTTTATGCATGCAAATGTGATATTGTGAAAACATAAAATAAAGAGCCTCCCGCGATTTAGCGTAAATATAATGCGCATGCGCAAGATTGTAAAATCCATAAATTCAGATGATTTCCGAAATTTTTGGAGGAATTTTGTTGATTATTAATTAGCGAAGTTTGATTGAGAAAAAATAAAAACAAATTGGTAATCTTCAAGTACCAATGATGTTTAGAATATATAAAACAAAAGACAGTAATCTTCTGATTTATCGGTATTAAAGCCCAAAAATTCGAGTCTATTATTCTAATATAGTAGTATAGATAATTTCCTCCGGTAGGTTTGACTTGCACCCACCCCTCCTCAAATCAAGGGTCAGGAGTACCTGATATTTGCGCAAATCACTGGAATCTTCTTAAAATCTATAAAATGTTAACATTCAAATGAGTGCAAGTTACAATTGTTTTAATAATATTTCTGAAGAAATGATGAAATTCGTTAACTTTTTCATGATTTCGAGAGGATTTCTGATTTCAGTTATTCAATTTACAGTCATTACAGTTAGCGTTATTTCCCCTTACGTAAACGCAATTGTAACGTCAGAGTTCATGTCGGCTTTATGTCGTCTGGCGCTTTAATAAATCTCCCGATTATTAAAACTATGCGTAGTATCCTGCTTTATTTATCTAAAAAAAACATGACGTTCTTGAGAGTACAGTACCAATCAGACCCAACCAAACCCCAGATTGAACTGCGACTAAAACTCGGGTTTACTTTTTGGGTTTACTCTGGGTTTACTTTTCGAAAATTTAGGTTCAATCGGAGTTTAGTTTAGGTTTAATTGAGCTTTACTCTGGGTTTACTTGAAAATTGCTTTTAATGCCAACTGTACTCAATGAAGTGTGAAACAGAACCTTATTTTATCTTACTATCGTACTGCCTGTCATTTCTGCCTCTTGTATATTCTGAATACACAGTAAGTGTCTGCTTTCAGTGGTACATTTCTGACCGGGTTTACTCTCTGTGTCCACTCTCGGTTTACTTTGAGTATAATCTGGGTCCACTCTAGTAACCCGGAGTAAGAACAGAGTAAACCCAGAAAGTAAACCTGGGGTTTAGTTGGGGTTTACTTCATTTACGTTAGGTCTGGTTTTGAAAAGTTTTACTTGATTCTCGAAAAAACGTGAGAAGTGCAATGCTTGGAATTGCATTGTGAGTCAAAATTTATTGACACCGAAAAATTCGGACAAATCAATGTGCAAGAAAACAATTGTGACGTCACTTGTTTGTATTTGAAAGTGCAAAGAGGATAAAGGGCGATGACTCCGTTAATTTTATGTAATGGAATTATGTGTATATGTGTGCACGTTGTGTCAGTAGTATATTTACAATGCATGCACATACATATAGTCGTTAATTTTTTAGATTGCTTGTTCTCGTGAGAGCGTGAATATTTATACAAAAAAATTATAGTATACTGTAGAATAACCATAGATGTATTGAAGTATTGGCAATATCTAGGCTCGGGTCAAAAACGTCAAGAGTGTTCAAATTGTAATCATAAACCTTTGTTTAAATCGTTTGATGCCTTTAATAACGTCACTATATGGAACGGGAAAATAATAATACCTAGGGAAGGAACTTAAAAATGTAAGGAAAATATGCAAATTTTAAGCAAAATCCTAGAAATTCCTATTTTAGAAATTAACAAATTTTAAGATAACGCCCTTAACAAATAATGTAGTGAATGTCTGACCTTTTATTTTAAAATAATAATTACATCAGTAGAAATCCATGTAGAAAATTTCATAAAATAATTAAGGGGAAAAGGATCAGGCAACACCTTGTTAAATTTTGTTTCCAATCGTCAGTAAGTTTTAACCCTATTTTAAAAACATTTATTTTTTTATGTCTTAAAAAATAAGACAGTGTACACGTTTTGACTAAAGTTTCAGACTGTGTGACCTTATATAATATAATAGATGAGCGATACTTGAACGAAGTAACCATGCGGTGTTGTTTAAGGCTTTTATGAGACAAAACAAAAAGGAGCACACAATTTATGAAACCCGTATGACGATAAAATAAGTTTATTTAAACAATAGATATTTCAAGTAACTTCAAACACGTATTTTCAGGAGAAACGGGCACTGGAAAAAGTACTCTGATCAATAAACTTATAGGACATGATGCTTTAGCTTATGATGCTTTAGAAACAACTAGAACAATTTACAGAGTCAAGCACTCGGAAAAGATGAGAGTAAAAACATACCGAAGTGGTCGTGGAGAACCCACTGAACATTCTTTTAACAGTGTTCAGAAATTACACAAAATGCTTACAGATCTAGAAATTGGAGACACAAGAGACAACACAGTGTGTCAAGTAGATGTTTTGTTGCCATTTTCTAAAATTAAGGTAAAAAATAAATCAATTTTATAATAAAGAAAACCAGCAAAATGAGTTTTGTGAGCTGCATTTGTAAAGACACATTGTCAATAAATAATGTTTTTAATGGCTTGTGTTGAGAACAGAATGGAAACGTTACCATTGTGGACACACCAGGGATTGGTGACGATGAAGATTTTAAAAAAATGCTGGAGGCATACATTCCTAACGCTGTTGCCTTTGTCATTGTAATAGATGTTTCAAGAGCTGGAGGCTTACAAAGAGACAGGGTATGAAAAACTAGCCCTAAGAATACTGTAGTACCCTATTTTTTATATATCAGACTTTTGACTTTTTCGTGCATTTTAAAATGCATATTCATGATAACATTTCGTGAAACAATTTTATTTGAGATAATCGTTTGCTTAATATTATATTTCCTTGGTAAAAATCAGGATTAAATGTCGATTAAAAGGACAATTTAAAGAATGATTAGTGCATCTTTAGTTTAAAAGCCAAAAGCAATATATCATCATTTTCTATTGATTTATCCTAAAATGAAGTTTGGTACTTGTTTTTGTATTTAACAGAACATGTTTAGGTATTTCTTTTAGAGTATTAATATATATAAAATATATCACATAGGACAGACTATAAAATAGGATTCATATCGACGTATGAACATGCACTAATACCTTTCAGATTTTGTCAGTGTTGACAACAATAGAGAATAGCGAGTCAGCAATGCAGTGTTTCGACCTAGAAGATACTCTGTTTGTCAGAAACAAATGGGATTGTGTAAATGTTGGAAGACAAAAGCGAGATGAGATCAAAATGACATTAACAGATAGGATGAGGGCAGAATTTCCATGGATCTCCAAAAATCGAATTTTTGATATATGTTTAAGGAAGGTCGGAAGTAATTCTACATCGATTGATTTTTTTTCTTCTATTTTTATCTTTCATGGCAATACAATTAGTATAATTTACGATATCTTTTTCTGAGTTGTGTTGTTTCCTTTTCAATACCTGTAACACAGCTGAGAAAATGTTTCTAAAATGTGTTTAGCTTCTTTCACGCAAATATTTCAGCGACACATAAACGTTACATCATACTTTTTTTTCAGGACGTAACAGATGAGTACAGGTCTCAATTTGAAGAATTCGAACATGCCATTCATAAATTGATAAAAAAGAAAGAGAATATAAGAATTCAAAATCATGGAACGTATGTAAATTAATTCCACTGTCATTTTTATTTGATTAATCATAAAAGAATATTTTTACGTTTTTTATTATTATTCTATTTCTTTTCAGATATTTATCAGGTGTGATTTTAGAAGCTACTAAAGTACTCTCGGAAGCAATGACTGAGTCTAAAAAATACACAGAGATAAACGACATCACATTCCAACACCTGGAAGAAATAATGATCAAAACTAAAGAAAAAATAAAAACTGTAAGGTTGTTTGGATGTTGCTCAAAAGTATCACTTGCACCGTTTTTGAAAGAAACAAATTTTAAAAACTGAACACAAAACATTTTAATGAAAGACGTGTCACGCAAACTTGCAACAGCTAATTTTGTTTAACCGGCAATTTTTAAACTTTTTTAGACTTACATCAAAATGTAAATTTTAGTGTTTCTTATAATTTAATTGCCTCACTATTGATTATAGTTTTTTTTTTTATTTAGTTGCACTCAGAAGAAGAAAAGATAGTGATTACCATCACTCAAAAAATATTATCCAGTTTATACGATTACATAAATTCTGAAGAATTGTCAAAACTGATTTTGCAAGAGGAGCCAAAACTTAAAACGTTTTATAAAATGCAAATTGATGGAATAATTCACGAAAGAATAGAAAAAGCTACCCAAAAATGGTTAGAGGAAAACGTCCCAAAAATCGTAAAAACTGAATTTGAAATAATTATTCAAGATATAACAGATAATTACGAGAAAATGTCGATTATTTGTCAAAGGTTTGGAGGAATTGCAGACACCAAATTAAATCCTAGCCTTCGAAAAGAGGGGATTACTTGGACTGTACTAAGTGGTATCGTATGGGCCACCAATAAATATTTTTGGGGTTTTTTTCTTGACCAAGAGGCAGTGGCTTTAATTTCAACATTTTGGTTTGTCTCGACATTGTCTGTAGGTGCCTTAAGGATAACAAAATATGTCTCTAATGTCGAAGAGATAATAAAAAAATCAATTCAATTACGCGTTAAAACAATGAATAAAGAGAAACTGCATGAGTTGTTGCAAATGAAACTTGACAAAGGCTTGCGAGAATTTCATCGGCACATATTTACAACCACCCTACCAGAGGCGATCGATAGTATGTCTTATTGCATCAATTTAATGAAAAGGGAAAAAACCAAAATAGAGCAAAAACGAAATGTTTTAAAACAGTTGCTAACTAAAATAGATCACTATCAAAAAAACGTTGACAAAATGATAAGGTCTGTACCAAAGGTTTGAATATATATATATATATATATATATATATATATATATATATATATATATATATATATATATATATATATATATATATATATATATATACTCCAAGTATGATTCCTTCTGTTCTTACGGAAACGTATTATTAATTCATCGTTCAATAGACACTGACAAGACTGAATTCTATACGCCCCGTTTATCGATCAGTCAAGACCTACAGCAACCTAAGTTAAATCAAGAACTGCGTGAAAACATCTTAATATTGTCAGACTCAAATTTCCATACAAAACGATTTGGTTGTTTCTGGGCTAATTAACTAATTTACATTAAGAGTTATATAGTTTATATAAAATAGCTTTTACAATAAATTCATTAATTTAATAAAAAGATGTAAATAATATCTGTAATAATATAGTTTTAGCACTTTACCTTTACGAAAACCCTAAAGTGCTTTACAGCTGTTCGAAGCCCCACTGGAAGCTGATTGGAAGCTGGACGCGTTGGTACCGTAGGTTTTTCGCGTTTTAATTGGTTTGTCGACTCAAAGCGAAGTTAGCTTGTAGGTTCACGGTGTGGTACCTAAACGGCTGCTATCGGTAAAAACGGCGTTCGGTGTTTCTTTTTGAAAATTTAACGGCTGCTAGTTGATATTTCATGGGTCACGCAACAAAATCAACGAAAAGTGTCCCAAAAATCAAGGAATTTTTAAAACAATCCATGTACACGGAACATGTAAGAAATTGTCGTAATTAATAATAAATGTAATTTGCTTAATGGCCTAATAAGTAACCAAATATAGAGAAATTTCTGCTGCACACTAACTATAATATATAATAATGTCTTAGGATATTATGCATCTTTTCGTAAATTAAATGATATCTCTGCACCATGTCCTTTTTATTTGATTTTTACATATTGTGAGGATGTTTTATTTGATTATAAATTAACAGGAAAACATGTATATCGACCATTGAATAAGAGCGAAAAGGCGCAGATTTTAATGATTTTTTTTACTCAAATGGGTTTACAAATTGGTTATAACAAAAGCTAACAAAATTGTTTTTTATATGATAAATAAACTTTTTAAACTTATTAAATACAAGATATCTAATCATTAATTCAAATTAGTTTTCTTTAAATTTCGTTTGATTCTTAATGTGTTTAAGGACCCATTCACTGTAAATCTCAAAATTCGTTGGCCATGTAGTCATCGATTTTCTTCTTATTTCGTATTTTGATACCCTTGATGAATTGAGATGCAAGACCGATTTAAACGGTTGTTATGGGGGTCGGTTTAAATGGGTTGTTATGGGGACCGGTTGTCATGGTAACAGAAGCAAAAGATGAAAGATTGGCCATTTTAAGCTATTTTGAGCACAGATTATAAAATACTGTAGCAGTAAAATAAAATTATCGCATGCAAAATATTTTAAAAATTTATTGAAATAGTTTAATACTTTTACCATGGTAACTAAACATCACTTCAAAAATACAATTTGTTTCATTTTATTCAAACATAAATAGCTTTAAATGGAAAAAAAAATTAAAATCTTGTCCTGGCAACAAAGATAATATAAAAAAAAGAATGAAATCCGTTACACCGAATGTACAACTAGTGATGTCTAATAGTAGCCGTAACATAAGTTCTTTGAAGTAAAATCTTTATAGTTCTTTGATAAACGAGATAGAATGGGAAATTCTGACCAGCAAACTATACACAGTACTAATTTCAAGTAATCTGTCGCTTCAATTTCTTAGAATTATCTTTAAATATGGCGAAATCAAGTTCAAAAGACTAGTTTGCTTGGACGTGTGTCCAAATCTACGACATTTCATTGCTTAGTTTAATGTAAATTCGTTTGTAGAAAAATGGACTGATATTTAAGTGTCAAAATGTATGTTTTATTCCGTAAGGGTTGTCAACTACTATACTAAGCTAAAATACATTAATACAGAGGCATTTTGTTCAATGTGCGAAGACAAATACTTAATATATTGGCCATTTTTTTGGCTAGTAGCCGTAAAACATTGACCGCGTTATTTTTACCAACAGAAGCCGTTAAAGTACTACCTTGTGGGGTTTTTTTCTTGCAAACTAGTTCAGCTTGATACATCGGGGCAAGATTATGGAGCGCCTTGTATGCATATACACATATAGTTTCTATTTGCACTCCATACACACAGGAAGCCAAATCAATGCAAATGCAAATAATACATTATGGGATGATCGTGTTCTTGTAATAGGAAGTGCAGCAGTGTTTTAAACCCTCTGGGGTTTAATTGAATTGGTGCTATTTATGTTTTATAAGAGTTAATTTTCATAATCCAGCCGCGACGTAACCAGAGAGTGGACAAGTGTTTTGCATGCCGCGTCCGAGAGAAAGTGCCGAATGCGTCTTTTTTCTGAATCTGTGAGTAACATGTCCTTGAGACCGCTTGCACTGCTTTTCGAAACAAAGGATATGATTAAAATATGCTCCAAGATTTCTCACACTTGGGACACTGTGAATGATGTTTTTGAATAGACTTTCCGGGGACAAAAAAATCAGTAATTATGTACAAAGTTTAAATGTAAAAGCACATAGATACACTACAATGTCATACGTTTTTGTGCTAGTTGTATTATAGTCGTATTATGACGTATGCAACATTATTTCTAAATCAGTATATAATGCCATTAAACCGGAACTAATATGTAATCATATAGATTGAGAGAAATACTTTAGTTGTTTAGAGTCCAATTTTTTGTTCTTTTTATTTTATTTTCCATATCGAGTTAAATCTAGATATATTTCGTATACAAGTTCTATTTTAAGAACCCATTTGTTGAGGTTTGGTTAACGTACTAATGAAATTTAGTTTGGCATAAACGGAACACCTAATTATTATATTATATTAGTAATACATTACTATGCATTACATATTTATTTTTCATTTATTTTTTTGGAAGAAAAATAAACATGTCTTGTAAAATCATTGCCATAATATTATATAACTTGGGAAAAATAAGTAAAAGAAAAGGAAAAAAGTAATATTATGTCACTTTCTTTTACAGAAGTTGCCATTAACAGCAACTGTTATTGTAATTTTTCTGTTATTCTGAATTAAGTCTATAATTATATTATCCGTTTTTTATTGCTAGTCTGTGAATTTTGTCTTATCGAATGTATATTGCGCTGTTTTTCACAGTGAATCAATGAATAAAATATGATTTTATCCATATTGAACCTTTTTACTTTCAACCTGAATATGTTTGAGTATTGCTTGTAAAAGACAATTGATTCGTAAATTTGTCATGTTTATCTTAACTTCAACTTACCAACTTACCAGTTCGATGGAAAGCAAATTGATTATTTTTGTATTCGTTAACAAAATAAATGAACTAATTTCATAGTATGCTTTATTTTTTTCAAACGATATAAGTAAAGCTCAAGTGACTAGAATTTATGAAAACTATACATGTATATTAAAACATAGATACTTTATTTTTCAAAACATTTGCTGAAAATTGTGCTGTAAAAATAAAAATGATCTTTCTTATAAACAATAAGTACTATTCGTCCTCCTTGAATGGTGACAAATCTAGGTGAATGGTTAGGAACATATGCAACTTCACCATCTCCAAAAGTAACTTTAGGGACACAAATCCACCTAATTCACAGACCAGTGGCTCTTTTCACAAAAAATCTTACGACTAAAGACAATATTTTCCTTTTCTTCAAAAAATATCTACATTGTAAAACATATCACAAAAATCTTATTTACTATTACTTTTGACAATATTGGAATTTTTTTTTAGAAAAAAATGAATATCTCTATCATAGGAAAACTTACAGGGTTTACATTAAGCTACTTGGCTGCAGACTTTGCTGCAAACTTGATGCATTCATTTATATGCTAGAAGACTGGAAAAATCAGGACAGACTTTCCAAAGCCTTAATGTTTGCTGCAAGTATTCGACAAGTGTGAAACAAGCTTACAGTTAACATGTGCATTTACATTCATTTAGTTACCAACTTAAAACAGACTCGCTGCACATTTGCAGCAAACAAAACAGTTTATTAAAGGTCATATGAAACGATATCCTGACCATATTGAGTTATATACGGGAATGAGTTCATAAGTGCCTATTTAATAAGACTGACATTGTTTTTTTGGATATTTTATGCAAAATGTGAGCGCCACAGTCGATCAAAATTACTTAATCGGGAAAAGGAACATTGACTTACGCGGCTTACCTCCCTTGCTTATGACGTCAGTAAGACCCAATCGCCTTATGAAGCTATGTTGTGAATACAAATATCCATGTTATTTTGCAGCATTTTAAAAGAATAAAAAATACTATTTTATATAAAAACTTGTATAATTATACAATAATCAACCACGTCAGTATTTTTTCTCTCAAGAAATGAAATCGTGTGCTTTTTTATTTACATGTAATAGCGTGTACATAATGATATTCAGTTTCGAGACTGCAGGGAGAATAAATGATTTTCTTCATAGATCCACATGCAAGTATAATATAATTTTAATATAAGCATATTGATATGTTTTATTTTATCTTTTTAATGAAATTGACAAATTCAAAAATAAGTCTGATCGTTTTCTCCCATTTGCACGTTCATGCAATTCATTAAGATTTTTTTTCTAAACAACTTGTAGGCCTCATTGTGCCTCATTCGCTTCACGGTTATATTGTTTGTTTCACTTTCAAATTCACAAATATGTTACCATTTAATTATTTTTAGTCTAAGAGAAATTTCTTCAAATGTTTTGTTTTTGAAACGTGTACTTGAATATGCGGTGTTTTGATTTTAAAACGTGTATGTGCGGTGTTTACTCACAGATCCCTTTCATCTCACTTTCTTCCGCAATGTTTTCTTTCGGTTTTTTTATCATTATTGATGCTTGTTCTTAATAAAATCTGTTGATTATCTTCACATTCGTTCACAACTATTTTTATCAAACAACCGATTTATTTTACCGATACATTTCTAAATCCTTAAATGCCATATTTCCGCGATCTAATTTAATATAACGTTAATACACATGTACACAAAGTATTTTCTAAAGATATTGCTACATGTATATATCAATAAGTCAGAAATTTATATTATTTCGAAATAAAATTTAAGATTAATTTTGCGGCATTTTATAGCAGCTCTTAAATACAAACTATGTACACAATGCCTCAAACATTTTCATTGGCCTGCCTTATATACTTTTTTATGTTTTAAATGTAGCTCAATCATTATACGCACTGAAGAAGAAAAGGATGTTTCTATTTCAAAAGGATAAGGATAATTCATTAATCAGCTGTAAATGTTGGAGCATTTCTTTCGTTAAATTTCCACTCCAGTAAGGGATCTTCTTCATGATTTTACTTTTGTGAGAAGCTGATATTAGATTTATTCATTAACGACCAATTAAAACTAAGTCATATGTAGGCTACTACGAAATCAAATGATCTCATTTGAAAAGAAAGACACGTTCATATATGCAAAAATTACTAAAATTTAATCGATAAACTACTGTAAAATTACACTAGTTTTAATGCATTGTTTACATCGGTGGGTCTTTGTGACGTCATAAATCCACAAAATCAAGAACGATAAGCGGGCAAGAATTTTTTCAGGTGCTCAGTTTTCACGGTTATTTCTCAGTAATGCAAAGGCAAAAAAATCTTACATCATGCATTTTAACATTTGTTTATACCAAGCTTTATATTCATGAAAGAAAATCATAGTGTTAATAATCGTTTCATATGACCTTTAAATCTATCAAGAATAAGTTATGTCAACTAAATGTGAGATGAATAGTTAAAAAAATATAAAAACTTCAAAAAGCCTGATTTATAAAGCTCGACCAATTTTTATGAAATAGGTTCTCAAGTGATTTAGTGCCGTTTGATATTTTAAATATTAACACACTTGAGAGTAAGCGTGATATATATATATATATATATATATATATATATATATATATATATATATATATATATATATATATATATATATATATATATATATATATATATATCACGAAAAATGAAAGACACGTTTTACTCTGTGTTGTCTTTCATTTTTCAAATTTTCTTTATATAAAACCGGATACTGCCATATTTTTTGGATTTAACTATGTATATATATATATATATATATATATATATATATATATATATATATATATATATATATATATATATATATATATATATATATATATATATATATATATATATAGGGATGTCAAGTCGGTCAATTTTTAGTACTCGGTTAATCGGACGTTTTTCCGACTCGGTTAAAGTGTAAATAAATATGAACAAGTACATTGATAACTGTAAAACTTTGGTCACTTTTGTAGAACAAAAACCACATGATCTAATGGGAGGTTTCCCCGTAAGTGTGTTTCTGTTGTAAGAATTATAAGCACTTCGTATTTCCAGACCTTTGAAGTCGGTGGCGGCATTATAGGTCTGTTTAATTTCTCTACTGTGGGCTATCTAATTTATATAATAGACTATATCAACGATGTTCAGTAAAAACAAATCATTAAAGTAAGCCAAAAATAATGGTAGAAGACAGCCAAAGGTGAGAAAAGCTAGATAACAGGCGCTTGGTCACGATAATTAAGATATAAACACTGCCAAGGGCGAAAACGGTCATTTAGCATATATTACTGTATGTACAAGTGCAATGGACATTTTAAGTTTTAAAACCGATGTTTTAATAAACTTAGAAATATTAAAAAATATATATCCGAGTAACCGAGTACCGATTTTAGTATTCGATACTCGGACGTTCGATCGAGTACCCGGTTAACCGGGTACTCGTTGACATCCCTAATATATATATTAGGGATATATAATAATATACATATATATCTAAAGATATACACTGTTTTTGCACATTTCCTGTTTAATATTTGTGTCAAAATTGTAATTTATTAAATAATAATTAGCTCATGAGGACCTATTTGCATGACTTGTGTGTAAATTTGTACAATCAAGAGTTGCATTAATTGTATACATGTATTTGGTACAATTTAGAAACTTGCTTTTAACAGTTTTAATTAACTTGTAGGCGTTACCATGCCAAAATGCAAACATTTTGTGGAGACAAGTGAAAGTACTAGAGCAAAACAAAAACCTCAAGCTGAACTAATCGATTACCAAAGACCGGCGCAAGAAATTGTTAAATTGCAAAAATCCAACTTTGATGCATCAAGTAGTACAGTGGTAACCCTAGCAAATGCTGCATCTGCTACATCTCAACTTTTACAAAAACACAGGTAAGCCAGTAGGCACAAACAACGGTTTATTCAATTCTGATAATCTTATCTCTGTAACAGAAGGTATTCCTCTTGGTGCGACAATACCACAAAAGATATGGGGAAACTTTTAGTAAAATGAATTTCTTAATTTAAGAGTATCATTGTTGCACCAGGATGAAGAACCTCTTACGCTTTGCATTTCTCAGAGGGTCATTAATGTGCAGCATAGTTTAAAAAAAAAACAACCCATGTCCATCAGTCAGTAGACTGATGCCTTTTTGATCTTTATTAACATTGGAATTCAGAAACTCCCCATTTATTAAAATACAAGAGTTTTATTATAGAGATGAAAGACTGCATGGTGATGTTGCTTGGAGAACATATGTATAATATTTCAGAAAGCTTGGGGAGTCCTAGGCTGTAAAGGTAAGAGGTAAGTGTATTGCCATGACCAAAAAACAAAATTTTTGGCAGCCCTTTCATGGTTATTAACCGGGTAAAGTCCGCTTCTGCTTTGCCTACAATCAGGAAGGAAAATGCAAACACTTGCCATACCCATACTCTCATTCCAGCTAATTATGCAATAGTAAGCATTTGAAGCATAAATGCCCATCCTCTACCCAGTGAACATGGGAGGTTTAAAACCGGATGATTTGCTATACCTTACAGATGAAACAAAAGCAGATATTGAAATATGGGTTTCATTTTTGGCCTCGTTAAAGGTAAATCTGTGTTTTTGTCTCAAAAATAGTTTTTATCAGATCATATCACACTCTTTACAGATGGCTCAGGTTCTTTAGGCTTTGCAGCTATTGTCTCGTTTCCGGTTTCATGCAGCCTTTCAGTAATGCTGCAATTGGAACCCAACCCAATACTCATTCATGAATGCCTGTTGGAACTTTGCAAACTCACTAGCTTTTAGGCGCGGCATTTTGTGACAACACAAAAAATGCTTACAAAAGAACATGGAATCTCTTTATTCAACACTTTCATTCCTATTTCACCTTCATTATTATGCAATTTTATTGCTTGTCTGTTTTCTCTTGGTTATTCTCCAAGTATAATATCTTCTCATGTTTCAACCACAAGCTACGTACACAAAATTCTTAGCCTTCAGGATCCATCTGAAACATTGTTAGTTTGGGAAACCATACAGGGATGTCATCATTCTGCACCTAGAAAAGATTCCAGGTTACCAATTACAGGTCCCATTTTGGCAAACCTGTTAAAATGGATTTTTCTGTTAAAAAATTGTACAATAGGATTCTTCTGAGATCCGTTTTTTAAGCTTTCAATGCTTTCTTGCCCTTAGGTGAGATTGTTGTAAAATCCAAAACTGATCAATGTAAAGTAATTCAAAGAAATGATGCTACTTTTGAAATGCTTCAAACAACACCCGTGGCTGTTGAAATTGTGTTTAAAAATTTCAAAACAGATAAAACACATTGCATGTTTCAGATCCATCTTAAATCATCAGATAATAAGGAATTGTGCCCCGAACAAGCATTACATTATTACTTACATACATTTGGCCACAAATTAATTCCATTATTTAAATTTATGGGAGGTGAACCACTAACTTATGCATTTGTTTTGAAAAATCTTACAAGTATTATTTATTTTATTGGTTTGAACCCTGCTCTATACAAGGGTCATAGCTTTAGACACAGGGCGAAAAACCATCTTTAAGCAAGTCCTTAAAGGTGGCTTAAAGGTGACTTAAAGGAGCTTAAAGGCTATACAACCTTTAAGCCGCCTTTAAGTCACCTTTAATCAAGTTGTGGTGTTTTCAGAAGTATTCTACGTACGAATTAATTTTCTGGAGTGAGTTACTCCCCTTTTCTTCTACTCTCTTGTTATTAGAGATTTTTGCACTGAGCCGTGCAGTACACAACTTCGGTAGAGTCACCGTATTATCATTTTGTACAAGCGTACATTTTTCCATGCAAGAAACTTAAAGCCCTACGGTGTAAGTACTTGTATTTGTTTATTATTTATATAATATAAACCATATGTTCAGTATTTATTGATATAATGATGTTGTAATGTATACAAAGAATAGTTCACTCATTGGTGCCAAAATCATCCGTGCGTGAAATTATAGGTATCATGTTTATTAAGTATATTTACTAAGATATTATGAATTATTTTATATGTATACTTATTGATATCATTATACATTGTGTCTAACATTCTTACAAGAATATCAATTCTATTTTTTACTTTATTTACATTGTAAGAATTCAGTCAGTCTATTTTTTCAATCAGTGTATTCATAGAGTCAGTATTGTCAAATGTCAGTATTTTCAGTATTGTAAATTTATTTTATTCTTTTTTCAGCTTTTTAGGTCACCTGAGTCACTCAGGTGACCTATTGCAATTGGTCTTCGTCCGTCGTCGTGCGTTGTGCGTCGTGCGTCGTGCGTTGTGCGTCGTGCGTTAACAATTTTACATTTTTAACTTCTTCTTGAAAACTACCAGGCCAATCGTTACCATTTTTGGTGTGAATTATCTCTATGGTAAGAAGAATCTAAATTGTGAAATTTATGGCTCTACCACCCCTGGGGTGCCACGGGCGGGGCCAAATATGCAAAAAAAGCCAAATTTTCAAAAATCTTCTTCTCTACTTCCACACAAGTGAGGAAAAAACTGAATGCATGGTTATGATGTCCATGAGGCCCTCTACCAAAATTGTGAAATTTATGGCCCCTGGGTCAGGGGTTCTGGCTCTAGGGTGGGGCCAATATGGCCATATAGTAAAAATGTATTAAATCTTAGAAAATCTTCTTCTCTACTCCCATATATATTTGTTAAAAACTAAATGCATGGTTATGATGTCCATGAAGCCCTCTACCTTAATTGTGAAATTCATGACCCCTGGGTCAGGTGTTCAGGCTCTAGGGTGGGGCCAATATGGCCAAATAGTAAAAATGTATTAAATCTTAGAAAATCTTCTTCTCTACTATCATATATATTTGTTAAAAAGTAAATGCATGATAATGATGTCCATTAAGCCCTCAACCTTAATTGTGAAATTCATGACCCGTCGGTCAGGGGTTCAGGCTTTAGGGTGGGGCCAATATGGCCATGTAGTAAAAATGTATTAAATCTTAGAAAATCTTCTTCTCTACTCTCATATATATTTGTTAAATACTAAATGCATGATTGTGATGTCCATTAAGCCCTCTACCTAAATTGTGAAATTCATGACCCCTGGGTCAGGGGTTCAGGCTCTAGGGTGGGGCCAATATGGCCAAATAGTAAAAATGTATTAAATCTTAGAAAATCTTCTTCTCTACTCCCATATATATTTGTTAAAAACTAAATGCATGATTATGATGTCCATGAAGCCCTCTACTTCAATTGTGAAATTCATGACCCCTCGGTCAGGGGTTCAGGCTCTAGGGTGGGGCCGATATGGCAAAATAGTAAAAATGTATTAAATCTTAGAAAATCTTCTTCTCTACTCCCATATATATTTGTTAAAAACTAAATGCATGATTATGATGTCCATGAGGCTCTCTACTAAAATTGTGAAATTCATGACCCCTTTGTTAGGTGTTCATGCTCTAGGGTGGGGCCAATATGGCCATATAGTAAAAATGATTTAAATCTTAAAAAATCTTCTTCTCTACTCCCACACATGTGGGCAAAAAACTGAATACATGGTTATGATATCCACAATCTCCTTTACCTAAATTGTGAAATTCATGGCCCCTGGGTCAGGGGTTCAGGACATGGGGGGGGGCAATATGGCAATTAAGTGTTAATGCATATAATGTTTAAAAATCTTCTTCTCTATTCTCACACATCTGTATAAAAAAAACCGACTAATAATTATGTTTACCAGGAAGTCCTCTACTGAAATTTTAATTTTCATGTCCCCTGGGGTATGGGTTTTGACTCTAGGGCAGAGCCAAAATGGATGTATAGATGCTAATGCATATAACGTTAAAAAATTATCTTCTTCACTCCCACACACCTGAAAGGAAAACTAAATTCATTATTTTGTAGACCAGATCTTTTAGTTTTTCACCAAAATTATAGGTTTCACAGTTCTTTTTGAATTATATGTGGTTGTCATTACAAATTTATAATTTTTCTACTCCAGTATGAAACCTAATTAATTAGATGCATATATGAGACTCCATGACAAGTTTGTGTATTGGATATATGCTACTCAGGTGACCGTTAAGGCCAATTGGCCTCTTGTTACTAAAAGCGTACTACTGCTAAAAGCGTACTACTTCTACTACATGCTGTAGAAAATACCATGAATAAAACTGAACATCAAAAGCCTGAGTTGGTTTCAGTACACAAGTGCTTATAGGTCCTTAATGTCCAAACTTCTTTAAGTCACCTTTAAGCCACCTTTAAGCCACCTTTAAGCCACCTTTAAGCATCTTTAAGTGGCATTTACGCTCTCTTTACACTGCCTTTACACTGTCTTTAAGTGGTCTTTAAGTCAATATTGATCAAGCTGAACAATAAAAACATATATTAAATGCAAAATCTCTTTTATAGGGATGGGAGGGGGTCATCCGGGTGATAATATAATTTCCAAGGAAGGGGGGGGGGTGTTCCAGGCGGTTTTAATCGTCGCTCCATTAAACACAGATCGCTATCATCAGCACCGCTCCGATGGACACAGATTGCCGTTATAAAATTCTTTATAATTTTTGGGGGATTTCAAAATTATTGTAGGGATGAGCGCAGTCTCTGTATCTTAATATGTGCAAAAAACTAATTAAAGTATGTTTGTTTCCTATTATAAATTAATCGGTGAAAAAATCTCTCTCTCTCTCTCTCTCTCTCTCTCTCTCAGTTCATCCGGTTATTAAACAAAATAAAGATAATGAACGAAAAAATGCATGATTTAATTTGATAATCGGTTTAAGGTTTGTATTTTTTTTTTCAATTTTCATTATAATTTCTAACTCTAGATCTGCTAGATACATGTTAAAGATGAAACGACTCTCAACTGCCTTTGTTATATCGGGCAGGATATTACTGCTTTGTTTGTCTAGACATAGTTTTGTTCGTTTGTGTATATCTAATTAGAGTCTATTGTTTGTCCAACTTAAGAAAACCCCTGGAACTAACACAGAATATACAAGATATACACAACAGTTGTGTCGTGTGCCCAGGTGCATGTTTGTGTATATTTAATTAAAGTCTATTGTTTGTCCAACTTAAGAAAACCCCTGGAACTAACACAGAATATACAAGATATACACAGCAGGTGTGTCGTGTGCCCAGGTGCACGTCAGGTATTCTAAAGGCGTTGAATCTTAGTATGTACGAGTATACGATAAGTCTAGTGAATAAAAGTTAATTTACATTTGTAATTCATTTTCAAAGTATTATTTCCTAGCTCTGGGTTTCAAAAATGTTACGTCTACAAATTAATGATACATGTATGTAAGAGTAAAATCTTGAGGCTTATTAATTAATGTACCGGTGATCATAAATAGGGGTTGATTATTTAAATATATGTATAAGGGTAAATATGTCAAATATACCCGGCCTGGCACATCATACAATTGTATGTACAAGTCATTTGCAATTGCCACATGCAGTAAATACGTCACCGGTAATTGGTAATTTTGTTTGTTATAGAATTGATAGTTTAAAAATCATGTACATACAATTACATGTAAATATTTAAACATATTGGAACGGCGCCGCAATCATGAAAACCGGGAAATTGCGGGAAATTGAACAAATACCCTAATAGTATCAATGCATTTAATAAAAGAAATGATTTCATTTTCTTTCTTACATTTTTATAGCTATAAATTAGATGAACGTATATCTACTCGGTTTAAATTTATTAACTAAGAAAGCCTACAATAGTGAACCTAACGGTTTCCATTTAGGTATAATATATTTTTGTTCACTGAAGACCAAGTTCCGTATTTCATTCTAAATACATGCATACATGTAATTTAAAAATTAGATATAATTGATTGTTACAAACTGAATGGTTTGTCAAAATCTTTTCAAGTAAACACATTCAATACAGTGATTCAATATCTACTGATATATAGGATATAAAAACGCTCAGATATATATGTAAGTCGCCGTGGCGCAGAGGAAGTGTGGTAATGCTAGTAAACTAAGGGTCCCGGGTTCAATTCTCGCCGTGGCCGGATTTTTTTGTTTTGTTTTATTTTTCATTTTTCTTTCTAGAACAAAAACCGTTTTAATACCTTTTCTTTCATAAAGTTAATACATTTTGTTGGAAATTAAGCACAATGTTGAAATTTTTTTTTAATGGCTTAAAGGTGGCTTAAAGGTAGCTTAAAGGTGGCTTAGAGGTGGCTTAAAGTTGGCTTAAAGAAGTTTGGACATTAAGGACCTATAAGTTGTCCTTAAAGGTGGCTTAAAGGTGGCTTAAAGATAGTCTTTAAGCTGCCTTTAAGCCATCTTTACGCTTTCTTTAAGCCACCTTTAAGCAACACATATAGCTTAAAGGTGGCTTAAAGATCGTGATAATAATATCATGATTCACATTTCTTAATTTCTGAAGTAATATCTATAAATAGAATAAAATGCAACAAAAGTCTTAATTTTGGACTACTATTATGCAAACGAAAACATCTTATTTGAAACCTTTCCAAGTCCATCGATTTCAGGAAAAACGTATCTTAGAATATGTGTAATCTGATGTTTCTAAAACTCTATTCAAAACCATATGATGCGGATTTCGTTTTCGTGGAAATTGATAAAATGCTTGTGTCCTCTTATTTTTTCATTGAAACTAAAAAAACCCGCGAAATAAAAAAAACCCTGAAATCAATTATGACGTCATATAAATTTTGACGTCATAACTGAAATAAAGGGTAGTTGGTGTTACGTCACAATGAAAATGTGTGAGTTATCTCCCTGTAACCGCAAACCTTACCTTAATATGGGGGAGGTCATTTGCTTATATTTTATAACTTACATTCAATGTCTGGTAATTGATATTATGACTGTTTGAAGATCTCCCCTTATTGCCTAATTTTTCTGATTAGCAAAAATATATGGCAGGATATACATACAACCATGTTTTATGTTTATCTTTCAATCCTAGCCAGATCAACAATACTAAATCAAGCTATTTATATATATATATATATATATATATATATATATATATATATATATATATATATATATATATATATATATATATATATATATATATATATATAAAGTGTATGGGACATATATCGATGTAAATGTGGAATGAAATACATATAGAAATACGTAACGATCAAAACCCTTTACTGTTTTGATTCTTTTTTCCAAATTTAAGGACTATGAGCGGTTTAATGCATTTTTTGCTCCCAAAATCAAAGTTTTAGAAAGAGCTTTAAAAATAAAGTGAAAGATAGTTAAAATCATATTGGAAGTAAAGGTGTAAAAGGTTATCACCACAGTGACGTCATAATGTAGGAATGACGTCATGAAGATTGCATTATTTTGATAAATTGGTGTTTTGTAGCAATATATGGGTGTTTTTCGATGGTTTTTCGACTGAAAAACATCGAGCAAAGGCTTGCTCAAGTACCATTTTTTAGTATAACGTGTAAAACTATCTCAAGAAAAACAATGTTAAAATCGCACTTGAGCAGACCTGCGTTCTATACTTTCGAATTCAAAATATAGTGCAAAAATGAGAATATTTTCATTTGTTTGCAAATTTGCGGGAATTAGGTCATTTAGGTGACGTCATAGATAAACAGGGAGTGAGCAATGATGACTAAAATCATTATTAAAGTTATAGGCATCTTCTATACAATGATTTGTGAAGATTTTATTTTTATACGATACTATTTAAAAATTGGTTGAAATCGGGGGCAGATATTTGACCATACCGCATATAGTCCTTTGACCAACATATCTGTTGACAAGTTTTGAAGAGGAAAAAATTATACCAGGCCTTGCTGAATTTAAACTCATTATAATGTCCTCTACAACACATTTTTTAAGGCAACTTTTTTGCGGTGAAGTTAGATATTTTGATGTAAAAAACCTCTTTTTTCTGATATTGTTTTTTTTTCAATTTTATTTCTTTGAAACAAAATTTTTTTTTAATAGAATTTAGTTGCTACTAATATTTAAAAGTTTTATTACAGGAATTTATATTTAAAATTATAATGGTTAAAATTTTGTAGCACATAAAGATATTCAATTGAGATTTTTTAAATAACACATGAACATTAATACGTTATTTTAGGATTTAAATATTTTATAGAAACTTTTTTGGCATTCAACGGAGAGTCTTCAATTTAATTCAACCTACCACAAATCTGGCATAATGACTTTTTGGTGACAATTTCAATTTTAAAAATATATTTTCTGGGTTTGTAACACAAAATCAGAATGATGGTTTAAATATGCATTTAACCTCTTTTGATTTTGTACATCTTATTTTAAAAATTAAGATATCTAAATTTCCCAGATTAATCACTGTTAATAAGGCAATTAAACATAACACAACTGATCAAATTATGCCAGCTTGCTCATAAAATGAAATATATTTTTTTGAGAAAGAAGGAAAAAATGTTCATTATCTATTTCTATGTATTCTTTGATAATTTCCATGTGAATACCAGAAGTCATGTGAGCAACACCCTGCCTCCCATTAAAACTGTATTTGCTACATTAAAAGTAAGACTTAAAATGTTGTTCAGTATGTTGATCTGCAAAAAAGAAACATTTTGACAAATATGACTTATTGTTGATTGTTAATTGTAATGGATTAACGTATTTTGTAACGTCAGAAGTAATTGGTATTGTCGTTTACATATTTCTAATGATTTACAAACTGAGTCTTGCACAAACGTTTGTGAAAGGTAATTGAGATAAAGAGCATCGGGGGAGAAGGTATTATTTTATTTTATTTCATCATCAGAATTGTTTGAAATAAAATACTAAAAATATTGTATGACTTTGACAAATAATCTACATGTATTAAGGACTTCAATTCTTTCTTTACGAAAAAGTAAATGTTTATTTTATTTTTTTTATTTGCATTTTTCAAATTCAAACATACATAATTACTATTAAACTGATGTCAACTTCTTTTTTAAATATTATAATCACTCTTTCATACCACTTTCATTCATACACTCATTCAAAAATCAAAAGTAAATGAACCTAAGGTTGTATATTAATTGGCTAAAAAAAATAAATAAATAAATAAATGAAATAATAATATTCGTAGCAAATTCCACTTCTGTATAATATTCGTATACAATTATGAACAAAAGAATTCTTCCCACTGTGACCAGCATTTTTCAAATTTCCTAAGTTGAAGTTTTTGAACTGATGCATTTTTCTCTATCTTGTATTTAAAACTCAAATAATATAATAGATCAACATAGTTTGGAATCTTATTCTGCTTCAGACATATAAATATGAATTGTTTTGTATATAAAGGTTTATTGTCTACACTTACAGAATTTTCTCCAAATAATATATTGATAACATTAAATCCAACCCTCTTTGTTGTTTTTCTATATATAGACATACTAAGATCATTCCACAAGGGTAAAACATTAGTACAACTAAAGAATACATGTTGTATTGTTTCTATTTCTTCTTTACAAAAAGTACAACAATCATTTGCAATGATCTTGATTTTTTTTACATAATAGTTAACAGGAAGAATTCTGTGTAGAACTTTGTATTGTAGCCATTGAACAGATGTATCATTAGTTGTCATAAAACATATTTTGAAACAGTCTTGTATGCACAAATTTTGTTCAAGTGGTAATTCATTATTCCATCTTGATATTGCAGTTGGAACCACTTCAGTATAGTTCAAAAGTTTATAAATTGCCTTGTTACATTTTTCATTCAATAAAATCACTTCAAAATACATTGGTTAAAAAAGGAGTACAATTTTTTTCAATATTTACTCTTTCAACAAAGACTGATTTTAAAAACTTTGAAATAGCGCTAATAATACTGTTGTATTGCATGACATATACATCAGGCAAGTTAAACGTATGTAAAAAATTATTCTATGTCAAAATAGCTCCATTTGCAGATAAGAAATCTCCAACTATCTTTATACCGTGTTGGTACAATACATTAATAAAGAAAGATTTATTGGCAACTGTAATACAAGAGTTGTGCCATATTGGAACATTGATAGTATTTTTCTTAATATAACCAGACTGTTTGTTAAACATGTTCACTACCCGGTGCCATGATTGAAAAACATCTTGCCAAAAATCATTATTTTGTTTCATCATCTTTCTTATCAAATCATCCCCAAACTCTAACATTTTCATAGTAACATCTTTGCCATTAATTGCAAAAAAAATATCCATCCATGGTTTGTGTTTGAGAGTTAACCTTTTAATCCATGAACATTTGAGAGAAGAAACGACATTATGGACATCTAGCATTTTTAAACCACCTTTAATGTAATCTTGAGTAACTATCTTTCTTTTTACTTTATCACCTTTAGATTTCCATATAAAATTAAATATTGCTGTATTCAATGAAGATAAAAATACTTTATCGGGTGTGGGTAGTGAAATAAATAGTAAATGTTTATTAATGATAACAAGAAATCATATTGACGCAAGCGACAAATGGGACGCAAAAATATACTTGTTGCATCATTGTTTGATTACATAAAAACACACCACAAACAATAATGAGTTGGTTGTACTAATTTCAATGGTAAATTTAGATATACTAGACTTTGACCCGTGCGTGCACGGGTTGACATTGCATATCGGACATATACGAAATAGGTACATCGACACACCTTATTATTGACATTTACATAACAAAGCTATAGGCCTACAATAATGCTATTAATATCACTACACTTTCCTTAATTTGAATAATCTAACTGTGTCTCGGGAAAGGCCCTCACCACAGCTAGTTACATGTATAATGCATCCCTTATACCCGTAATGTAGCAGAAAATTGCAGAATCGCTCCGGAACGATTTTGGAGAAAATTAATGAAGTTGCTTTGAAAATGATAGTCAAATTCATCACAACAAACCTTTTCGAGACTGCAAATACCTTTCAACTAAAAATTTTAATCCAGAGAATGTAAGAATTCAACACCTTTTCACCAACGTGCACGTATTTTCTTTGTAAAACTGGGTCCGTAGGACATTATTCATTTTTACGATAAAACATATTCTATCTTCACTCTCCTAACAAATATAATGTTACTTTTTTGCATGTAATCAACTATTTTTGTCATCACGAAGACAAAAGTAAGAACTTAGTTGAAAAGTATATTTGTTATTTTATACTTTCTCTCATAAGAAATCATTAAAATAAATATATATGAACAGAATATATAGCAAAAGTCCAATGAAAATTTACCCGTATCTGTATTATCATTTCTGAGTTTATTCATGCAGATGTGATATTATGGAAACAAACAAAAGATCCCGTTAGCGTGAATGTATTGCGCAAGATTGTAAAATTCAAAAAATTCAGGTGATTTCCGGGATTTTTTGAGGAATTTTCGCTGATTATTAATAAGCGAAGCTTAACTGAGACAAAATAAAAACAAATTGGTAATCTTCAAGTACCAATGATGTTTAAAATATATAAAACAAAAGACAGTATTCTTCCGATTTCTCGGTATTAAAGACTAAAAATTCGAGTCTATTATTTTAATATAGTAGTATAGATTTTCAGCAACACGTTTTACTATTACACAATGTATTAATAAGAACCGAGTTAATTACTGTAAGCATTTTTAATGGTAATTGTATGATAATTGCCATAGTATGAAGTAATGGAGAACACATTTACTTGTACTTTATTCTAATACATAGTTCAAGTCATCATTATTCTCTTGGATATAATGTATTTCAAACCAATTCGATTTTTTGTTGTTGCAATGCATTGAATGAAAACTTTATGCATTAGTTTATATGATTTCAAACGACCACATAATAAAATAGAAAGGAATTATTCTAAAGGTACATGTAAGATCATCTCATCCGAAAGAATCTGCATAATTTGAGAATTAAAAAATATGCCGGCTATTGTTTTCTTATTTATTTGTCGCAGCATAGAGAAATTCAAACATGTCATCTATATAAAAAGTTCATGTCATTCAGGTTTTTAATATTTCAAGTCTTTTGTATGTCCGTTATACCGATACAATGTTGTCAATCGCAGCTTCTCGGGCCTTTCCAGCAGGCTCGGAAAAACACCTCTAATGTATTACTTAGGCGTCCATGACAATCCCCCTTTTTATAAAACTTGATATAAATACAACATATCAAACAATCTGTTTAGATATGTGCTATAACTTCATTAAAGTAAATAATATATCCTAAAATAGAACATAGAAGCGACATTCAAGGCTGAATAACCGATACCTATTTTAATGGGAAGCGACTCCATTTTGTATAGATTTCTTACATTCGGTGATGTTAACATTCGATGTGTTTTTCCAAGCTTGCCGGAAAGGCCCGAGATGTTGCGATTAACATTGTTTTGAAACGAACGAAAAACTTCAAAAATTTTCCAAATAGATTATAGTCACGAAAAAAAACCGTGCCTAACATTACAGTCTTTGACGTACTTTACATTTACGAGTAAAACCAAACAAAAAATGTGTATTATTTTTTAAAAGGTATAAAACATATTTCTACATGCACATTTTTCTTTTAGTTCATAAAAAGGCATACTATTAATTCTATTTTCAAAAAACCTATCCTGCAGAAACGCAGTGACAATATCTAAATGTATATCAAATAACGGACCGCCTTCTGGCGGCCCGTAACACTATTCATATGTACAACTTTACATTAAAGAATAGTATCAAAAAGATTGTGATCTTTGTCTGAAACAAAGTCGAAAATGGAAGTTACAGAAAACTGTTCCGTTCATTTTTAACAGTTGCAATTTACGGCGCATAAAAATATGAGCTAGGTTTGGACCGATTAATCTTACTTCCAAACAGATAGTGTACAAATATTTAATTCCAACATATTCATCGTCATCGATGTTTTGATATAAAAATCTTTATTTCACTTTATTCTAATTTTCCATTGAACACCATCTCTAGCTCCGTAAAGTGAAAACGGGCAATTGGTTTACATGTAGAAATCGCGACTCTCCATCTCGACGTCAATAAAACATGCTTCATTTTCCGAGATAGTTTATCTTGCTTACGAGAACGTTTGAGGTAGATAAAGTAATGATTTAGCAGTAAAATGCCTGATAAAAATAAATGGTGCCAATATTTTTTCACAGAATTTGGGTAAAAATATTTAACATCAACTTTTTAACACGTACGTAACTTAACGAGGCCGGGTCTAATATTTTCTGCCCTAGATTTTTGAAAGACATTTTCTACATTAACTTCTACTGATATAATTATTATTTTAAGATAAAAATAAAAGACATTTACCATACCATTTGTTTAAGGGGTCATTTCAAAGTTTGTTAAATTTTAACATTGGACACTATGGGATTTTGCTTGAAATGTTTCAATTTTGCACATTTTTTTTTAAACTTCTACCCTAGGGATTTCTTTTTCTGTTCTACATATTAAATGTATTGCTAAAAAGCATCAACTGGTAAAAAAAAGACCTTCTACCTCCTGATTTGTTCCAGGGGTCTTATCAAAGTTGTCTTTTGTTTTCCAAATTTCCCAGATTTGTCAGATAATGGCTATTTTTTATTTAACAAATGCGGAAAGTGTGATCTTTATAGCATTATTTAAACATTCAAACATAATTAAGTAATCAATGATATATAACATCACATATTAAGGAACGCTAATATAAAATACACGGTAACTGTCTTAAAATATATGTAGGCAGGTTAAGAAAACGTGACAGGGAGCTAGGCTTGCTGAACCCTCTTTACGTTCACGACCCGAGCCCAAATATAGCTTATACTTCGAGACATTTATGTTTATTCCACAATATAATAACAAATTTTGGCATCAAACGAGCTATTTTCAATAAAATTTGCTGAATATCTGCAGTTGAAACTATAACGCCATGGCGTCAACCAAACAAAAAGATGACGTCACAATACAAATGAAACGCTGTGCAAAGTCGTGCGTACTTGTTATGTACTCGGCCTCGTTAAGCTCCGATGTCGTCCATCCGATTTTTTTTTTCAGATCGGGAACAACAGAGTTGCAACTGACTTACTTTTTTAATTGCCTGGTTGGTTTTGGTCATATGCTCTGTAAAGTTTTGAAAGATGGTGTCACTTCCATCTATTTGTTTTTCAATGGCAGTCAACGCCTCGGATAGAACTTTTCTAGCTTCTAAAATCACTCCTGATAGATATCTGAAAGTAACGATAATTATCATTCAAAACGTCAATAAGAGTGTTTGTGGTATTATTAATAATATATGTATACGATCAATCGACATACTGTCCATGAGTTTGAATTCTTATATTTTCCTTCTTTTTCACTAAATCATGAATGGCATCGTCAAATTGCTCATATCGAAGAGTGTACTCAGAAAGATCATCGCTGGACTTCTGTAAAATATAATCTTATGTTAGTTTTTTCTTTGGGAAACATTTTTTTGGACCTAGCATATAGATTTCGAAATTCTCTTCTGATTTTGAATTTAAAGTATAGCTAATCTTGTACAATTTTTGATACTTATTTGATGTTGCTTTGAACGTCAAGTTGAGTGAATTCTGTTTTCAAGTTTTATACTTGTTTTAAAAGGTCTCCCGTTTCCAACGGAAGTTCTTGTACTTATTCTGATTGTAATTCTTCATTTTGTTATTCTTCTTCTAGACATTTTTTAAACCTTAATAACTTCTTTGTTTGTCCGACTTAATTCAAATGTTCAGGGTGTATTGTAAATCAGATTTAGTTTTTAAGAAACAAAAAGATGAGAAATCGTAACTTTCGAGTTCGAGTTATTCCCCATTTATAACATTTTTAAGGGCATTCGTTTCTTTACAAAGGCTCTGAAATGGTCCATAGCAAATAACTCAAAGAAATCTTTAAAATTGATACTTTGAATGTTTTCCTCTGATTTTTGTATTTTAGATTTTTCCAACTGTACCGCTTGAATTATATAATCGAAATCTATGTTTTAAAAAACGCTAATTTTTACTCATTCTTTTGCTTCATATTTTTTTTAGTTTAAAATATTTTTTAAATGCATATAGAACAAAAGTTGTGCATAAATTATAGAGCTCTCATGTGAGACCAAAAAAAGGCGTTGGCCTCTTATATAAGGGATCTAGGCGCTCGGAGGGTCTTTGCTGTATAACTGAAAAACAATACATGCTACGATATTGATAACGCTAGAAAAGTTATTCTTCATTATCTTGTTAATCTAATTGTAATATAGTATTGTTTGGATATTGCGTTATATGAGAGTTAAAAGCTTCACATGAAGATATGCATGCCCGCTTTCATTTTGCTTATAGGGAATAGCTCCCTGTGCGTAATAGTGTTTTAAAGTCGCAGTCCATACTTTTCTTGTATAAATAAATCCCAAACTTATCACAGACATGCCTTTATCTGTTTTACGAGAAGTTTATCTCTTAAATACTCTGTAGTATGGTGGTTACATTTATTAAGTTCATAGAAAATAGTCATGAACTAATTTTCAAGAGTTCAAATAGATTTTTTAAAGCCCTTATTGGTCAGAAGTTAAGGTAGTGTGAAAATGACCTCCTATCAATTTATGTCAGACCCTGACAAGTGTAAGCAGAAGGGAGATGGTTTAATTAAAACTGATTGACAATCCTTTCTTGACTTGAAACTGTAACGAAAGAACTCCTCGTTGCTTGCAATGCGCTCGGCTCTAGTTTTTCTAAAGTTTGTAAATCCTAAACAATAAAAGTTAGGGTTGTTTTTATCTAAATGATCCATGGTACCAATTACTAAAGTATTTTATTTGAATAGAGCTACACAATGTAGTATGTACATCGACTACGTGTGTCGTTCATATAGAGCGCATAACGTTTGCATCTTATTGTAGACCACGATCGTACTTAATCTAACATAGTAGATTTGTGAATGTAAATCAAAAAATGTACAAATATAGCATTGCTTTTTGGGTGCAAAACACAGTTTTATATGTAACGTTATAAGGACTGACAGAACAAATTGATCCCTATAAAAATAAATTGTAAAAAATAACATGTCACATATATCTATATATCAATAGAAAGATAAAATTATGATATTTATAAATATTTAAGAATAATGCGCATGTAATTTAATGCACTTAAAACATGAGGAAAATAGACAAAATGCTGCCTCAAAATGCAGTACTCACATACATATTAGGCTCCCCCTAGCAGCAGAATGCAAATAAATCAGTAATTTTAATTCCAGTGCATTTTCAAGAGCCCAGTCTTTAAGTATTTTCAGGGTATATTCGCAAGCTTTTTAAAGAACTATATTGCCCGCTAATATAATCATTAAATTGTGCACGCATAAAATCCGGATGTTTTTCGAGTTACCTTCCATTATTTTAGAATCTCACAAAATTTACTTTTAAAATGTTTCTACATAATTTTTTCATGTATTCGATTAAAACCTTTAGATTTTGCAATTGCAGGAAAATCCCTATCAATCATGATTTTTCCCATAGGAAAAATACCATGAATTTTATACGAAACCTTTATCATTTTCTGAACAAAACATTCCGTTTTCTAAGGTCCATTCTGTCACTGCATGATCTACTACAGTGTTTTTTTTTGCGTATGTGCAAAACTGTAACAGTAAGTTACGGGAGAACGTTCTAAAATGATCGAGGGTTTCTGAAATAGATGTGCCTGAATTTTCGTTTGTTTTGTTTCATCTTTCCATATATGTTCATCACGGGTGCAGTGGTTATCATATTATATTTGTTCAATGCGCGTTTATTTAAATACTTCTGTCCAGTGTAACGTGTTCGAGTGAATGAAATACCTGAGTGCAGTGATGCATAATGAACAGTGTCCTTAACCTTATGTAAGGTATGTGTAGCGATGAGCAGAACAATAAAAAATCGACAACGTATATGGCGGTAGTCGGAAATGGAAGGATAATAATGTGTATTTATGAATTCATGTCAGCTCAAAGTATGTTGATAGAAAGTTAAATATAATTGAAATATGTTTTTGAATACTAGTAGCTAAATCTATCCAAATATACAATATTAATGGTACTTTAGACTGCATTTTTATCAAACATTGATTCAGAGTTAAAGAAAAAAACCCACAAACCTCCGCCACAAAAAATATAAGGAATATCAGACTGTTGCTTTCCTCTCAGCCGTGATATCAGCCCGAGAGGTTTGTATCGGCCAAAGCCAAAAGGGCTTCGAGTCGATATTCACCGCTCTTGCTAAAAAGGGCCGAGGAAAAAATATCAAATGACTGGTGTATATATCATACATCTTAAACCAAATATTAACCATTAAGTCAGATTAAAGTTAAACAAAAAAGAATATGATTAAGAATAAATACGCTTTCGATTTACGATTTTTTTTTTGGATACACGAAACTAATTCGTTTTCATTCGATTTTATATACTATTCTGTCTGGTGCAGGCAGATAAATAACCAGATTTAACAGGTTCAATAAAAGTCATACGGTTTCATATTCTATGCTGTGGTAAACGTTGCCGTCGTGCAAAAGATTGGTGAAAACTAAAGCAAATATAAATTACAAAATTACTAAATAGGAAAACGTAGAATCATTACTTTATACCTTAGGTTAATCGAGCCGTACTTTTAAAATGCTTTATCTGTATAATAAAATTTAATATGTAATTAAGTTCAAGAAATACGATTCAATACTTACAAATTAAAGCAATTATTACTTTTAAAGAAAACTTGTGCATTGAGACACTCTTGATGGAATAGGATTAAGAAATGTGTGACAGGAAGTGAGTGCCTGACCAGAACTCAATAGTTAATGTTTAAATTACATTAAAATAGTTAGCTTATTTAAAAAATGCTTCTCAAGAATGCTTCTTTAGAATTGAACTAAAATCAACACATATGCGTTCGGCCCTGTTAGAGATATCGGACTTAATTGACAAAGCGGTGTCGTTTTATAGACGTTGTAAAGAAGAGTGTTTGTCGTCTGAGACAAAGCTCCTAAAGGAGTATGATCACGATTTTGGTTTTTTTTTTCAATTTGAATGTGTCCAACAATTTAGTAAGGCAGTTTTAATAAGCAACCAAAATTTAAGTGGCATTCGTTGAGTTATAAGCGAGTTTCAGAGCTGACTATTCTTTGCTATGTAAACATTGCTTTTGTTTACATTTTGAATATTAAAGTAAAAATTCCAGTTTAAGACCTAAAATGAATGTGTTAAACTTTAAACACTGTTGACTGATGCTTAAAATGAATAAAAAAATAGACAGATAGTTTTGTACTGATATATTAAACCTTCGTAAACAAAAACAGGGCAGGAGCCTTGTTGACATGGCAAAGAACTGTGAGCCCTGTATCTTGCTTATAACTCAACGACTTACTCTCAAATTTCATTTGATCATTAGAAAAACATTCCTGAAGCATTGTAAATAATAAAAACAGAAAAACAGAATTTGACTAAAATCGTGACCTTATCCCTTTAAGGTATATACATCAAAACATGAGAGAAACCTACTTCTTCAGGAACTGACTAGTATGTCAAATTTCTACAATCTTTTATTTGTAGGTTTCTGATTAACTTCATAAAATTCCTCTTAAGCGAGTTATTTTCAAACGGTTATAAACGCGTTCATTTCTTACACTTATTCATTCTGACTATGATCGAAACTTAGGTTTTCTAGGAAGTAATTTTTTTTGTGTTTCTCTTTTCTTTATGATTTAAACGCTGATATACTGCAAATAAAGCGTACTATTGTTCTAAATACAAAACTGTTGAGTTGGTTACATGAACATCCCTTTGCTCGATTCGTATTTTTGGTTTTCGCTATTTAGAATTATTTCTTATTTTTTGCAATTCAATAATTATTTATAATGTGTAACATCATGCTTCAAGTTTTTTTTTCTTTGTTACTTCACAAACTTGTTCCAATCAAAACATAGGTAAGAAGGTATTCCCGACATCTATAGAGGGCGATTCAGCCCTTTAAATACCGACTAAGGTAAACATCAGCCCTGAGAACAATTCAGCCATAGCTTTTGGTTGTTGGCGCACTTTTGCAAAATTCATGTATAAGGGCTAATACACTACTAGATATACATGTATGATGTTGTTTCTTATGACACTATTTTGATATGTACGCTACCGAATAATAGTGGTTCCAACGGAGCTGTCCCGATTGTGTGAAGGCACATACGTGCTTCTAGTATGTAGAATGAGAGTTGTTTGCATAATCAAATTTAATTTTTCTATAAACTTTTCTATAAACTTAAAGCGGATTGAACATGTAAACTAACAATTGGGTTTTTATTTATGGTGCGAATGGAGGATTAAAAAGATAATTATATCACATAAATTTTTAGGAATATTTAATGGCAAACAGAAAGACCCCAAGCTCGGGTCCGCTACAGTAATTTTTTAAATACGCTGAAAATATGTTATTTATAAAACTACTTTTCTAATCTGTTTTTGACAAATAAAAAATCAATTCAGATACAGATATAATTTTTTTTTATGTCAATGAAGATTTTAATATTCAAATTGAACATTGTTTTAGATAAAACAACTGATTCTGACCTTTATTAGACATATATCAAAAATCTGGCTATCTTTCACCCATGGCCATTCCGCTTTCATCCGAGCAGTCAATTTCTTTTTCAACTTGTCTCGTTGTTTTTTCCCTGCATTTATATTATCCCATTTGTTTCTAACAAACAGAATATCATCCAACTCAAAGCATTTCATATTTGTTGAGCTTGATTTTATTGTAGACAATAATGACATCACCTAAAATTATAATAATATACAGAGAAAAGTAGCCAAATGATTATTCTCTGTTGTGGTATGTAGCATCATTTGAGTAGTTAAAATCTTAATGAGTTTTAAAAAAAGAAATCATAGTGAAAACACGAAAGTATATATATATATATATATATATATATATATATATATATATATATATATATATATATATATATATATATATATATATATATATATATATATATATATATATATTAAAACACGCTTATAACGAACTCCCAGGGACGGACGATTTTAATCCATCATAAGCGTAATTCGTTATATCCGTCAAGTTTACAACATATTGTATAGTCATGGGGAATGAAAATCACTTCGCTGTAAGTGTCAATTCATTATAAGCGTGTTCGCTATAACCGTGTTTTACTTAAAATATATATAGAGTATGTGTGTTGGGGATGTCAACGAGTACTCGATCATCGACTTTTCTTAGTCGATTACTCGTTATAAAGTGAAGAGAAAAAACTTTTTTTTTCTAAACGCAGCAGTTTTTCTTTGGCTTCGAATTAAAAAATTTTTTTTGGGGGGGGGGGGGGGGGGTCACACTCAGCTGTCTCATCGAACGGGTGTCCTTGGTATATATTTCAAAAGCGGCTAAAAATTGATCTCTTTTGTCTTTTTAGATCAAATTATTATTTTGATTTGTAAGTAATAATACAAACATGTACAAACATGAACTTAATCTTGGTTCTTCTCATCAGTTATTGGATTAAATGTTTAATTTAATCATATCATGTCACGGCGTTGTTATTATAATCATCAACTTCAATTGTTGATTTGGCACAGCGCATGACAATGACATAACAAAAAAAAAACAGGTCATATTTGATTTGCCGAAGATGATGTACTCAAAGGTTAAAAAATTAGTTTTATTATGACGCCTGTAACGTTGAATGCTGTTAGAGTGCATCGTCACAAGCGAAAATCAAAGAAAACGCTTTAAACTGCTACAGTGGTTTATCCATTAATATAAACTTACCCTTGTGACTTTGAGGTATAAATCAGGTTTGCAAACACCGCAAAAGAGTAAAAACAAATTTGAAATATTAGCGTTAAATTACCATTTTTTTAAAGAATAAGTCTCATAACTGCGCGGTGTGTGCAAATAAATTTTTATATAGCTCTAATGCGCATTTCTTAGTTTGTATGCATACACAGCTGAGTTATTCGACGATGTTTTTTGAAAATAGTAATTTAATGTTAAATAAAATTAATTATTCAGTCCGTTAAAAAGAAATGACCGTGATGCAACATTTACTTAAATTTTTGTTTCATTTATACATGTAAGAAAGCGAGCTCTGAGAACCTTAGGGGTAAAAGAACAAGCTTAACCTACAGATTTGTCCTGCAATTAATATAAAGGTAGATCAAGTATCTGCACTTCTTGTTAGGTGTTATTATCATTGGCTATTCAAGTTGGCTGATTTGTTTTTGTTTTGACACTTTTATGGCCCAGATAAGGGGATAATATGCATGCATGTTTATGCTATTCTGTCATCTCATCTACTGGTGGGGAAATATTGCAGCTGATTGAAAAAAAACTTTCTTATTTCAAACCAGTGAGTGGGTAATTTGTGCGTCGTATCTCCGAATTTTGTTCTTTATGTCAAATATATAAATCACTCCAATTTAACTTTGCCGTTTTAAGCTTATATCATTTATTCATTTACATATAGAGGCGTAGAACACACTCTGTTCATTGTTTACAAAGTAATGTCCACGTTAAATATCAATTATTTGTGGTATAGAATGTATAAATTAAAACAAACCGCTAATGTATGCATATTTATTTGCATCTTTAAACCAAAGTTGTCGGATCCAGAGTATCTGCCTGATATTTAACTCGCCTTGCACTTTCCGCCATGATGTTACATGTAATAAGTCAATCTGCATTCCTTATAAACCCCGTTCTGGAAAGTTCTTTCCATCAAAACTAAAATCGCAAGAAATTGTTCCATTTTATGCATACACTTTTTATGTCAACCAAAGACGTCGGATCCAAGCTATATGTGATGTACACAGTGGCCAAGCCCGTTCTGACATTAATTTCAATCAGGCTTGGGGTAATGCTAAATGTAATGGTAATGCATTGCAATGCATTACATATTTTCAAAGTAATGCTAGTAATGAGTAATGCCACAATTTTAGCATTACAAGTAATGCTAATGTAATGCATTACTTTCCAAAATCTAGTGTAATGCTGGCATTACATGGCATTACTTTGCATTACTATGCATATTTATGCATGTTCAGTTTAAAAAATGTGATGAATAAATGAATAGTTGAAATTGAATTTGATTAAATCTATTTTTAAAGAAGAAAGAAATAATTCTAATTAAGAAAAAAATGTTTTAATTGTACATGTTTTATTAAAAAAGGTTTTTTAAAATTCATTTTTGAATTGTTTTTATTACTAAAGATAACAGCACAATTTCATAACATTTTTAAGAGTGTTGTTATTAAGAGTTTTTAATCATTTAAACAATTTACTCCAATTAGTTTGCACTTCAATAAGAAATGTGTCAACAACACACTATGCCCCCAGGATAATCTAAGTATCAAAACAATCCATTGTTATAAGAAGTGCTAAACACCCCAATCCCCTTCCCTTCGCTATGTCACAATAGAATAGGAGACAGACATGCACCTTTAAAAGCAAAATGAATGCACTGTCCATCCATGATGAAAATCAATATCACTTCCAATATTATAACCCATTTGAAAATAATCTTACTTATTCTCTCTCTCTCTCTCTCTCTCTCTCTCTCTCTCTCTCTCTCTCTCTCTCTCTCTTGTATATTAATTACACTGTACATTAGTTTGGACTGATAGAAAATACAAGATTTATGTATTTAATCTATTATTACACTTAATTTATCCTAAGATAAAGATCGTCAAACAGTATTTCCAGTCAAAGCTTTGACTGCTCCTTCAAAACATTTATTTAGTATAGCCCGGAAGATGGATGCATTTAAAAGATGAACACTCTGAAACTTCGATCATAAAGTGCAACAGCAATCTTTTGTCTTAAAGTGTCCTCCGAAAAAGAAATAGTTTACGATTAAAATATATTAAGAAATATAACTGGGAAAATCATATGTTTATAAATTAATAAAATTAAGTGTCCAAAATCATAAAGATTAGTTTCATCTGGGGATATATCTATATTTAGCTTTTAAAAACCGCAACATTATTTCATAAATTGTTTTTTGTTACGCATGTTATCCTGTGTCTCTATTTCATATCTGATATTGTATCATGCTAAATGTCTATAAATATCATTTTACTTATATAATATGTTGTTCATATTGCCACAATATGATTATATATTGAGCAAATAAAGAATGATTCTTGTTTATTCATTGAATTTGAACCTGATACTGAGCATGAAGCTGTAGATATGTTAAAGAGTGTTGTATATTTGAAACATTTGCAGATTTACTTTAAAAAAAAAGTAATGGTAATGGTAATGCATTACTTTACTCATGTAATGGTAATGTAATGCATTACTTCAAAAAATCAAGTAATGGTAATGGTAATTTAATGCCCAAATTCATGAAGTAATGGTAATGTAATGCATTACTTTACAATGTAATTCGCCCCAAGCCTGATTTCAATGTAACCATAAATAAAGAAAGGGGTCGAAATCAGCTCACTTCAAAAGCCTAATAAATCAATTAATTTTTTAAACACTCGCAATATGCATGTATTTTTCAGAAAAATAATGTCGAAGATACACTCATGCCGAATTACAAGTTGATGGGTCTTAAATTGCGGAGATACACGTCATTATTCTCTCGAAGTCGTCAGTTTATTTTTACTCGGACACTTACCAGTCCAGGACTCACGATGGGATTTTGCCTTTGACAACAGCAGTGTTGCAACAATTCGAGGAACATTCGCACTAATCTTTTAAAATCTTACATCAAACGCAAACTACTTACATACAAAAACTCCGATAAAATTCCTTAAATACTCTCCAAACTGAACTTTTATTCTGCAGCCACATCAACTACTGATCAGACCGGCCATTGTGATAGCTAATGGTTAACTCAGTTTCAGTGGTTGATATTCCAGATGGTCCAATCAGAAACAGTCTTTCTCGAAGACGTCAAAATGGCTGGCCCTGTCAGAAGTCTATGTGGTCAATGTCCCACAGGAAACCAAGGCAACTAAACTTGCTAATACTTCGCTGCTATTGGACCTGATTTTGAGTAGTCGTATGTTTCCATTTTCTTTCAAGACGGCTTGAGTTTTCTTTACAAATTCAACTGCTGACTTTGCATCAGGTAAGGACACAAGCGCGTCATCAACGTACAATTGTTTGTTTACCTATTTACACACTTCATGGCAGAATTCAGGTGATTGGTGATCACATGCAGATTTCCGCAATTCAAAGGTGGCAACTGCAGGGAACGGCGAATGGCGAACATATGGACATACATTCTAACTCCAACAAGTTCATTGTCAATGTTGTTGTCTTTAAGCCATAAGAATTGTAGAAAGTTTCTATCAGCGTAAAATTGTTTGTTTACCTATTCACAGTTCATGGAAGAATTCAGGCGATTGGTGATCACATGTAGATTTCCGCAATTCAAAGGTGGCAACTGCAGGGAACGGCGTATTACCGAACACATGGACACACATTCTAACTTCAACAAGTTAATTGTCAATGTTGTTGTCTTTAAACTATAGAATTGTAGAAAGTTTCTATCCTTTTCATGCACATAGAAAGTGAAAAACATCTGCTCGATGTCTGCTGTTACTGTTAATCTGTCCTTCCTAAACTTCAGGAATACGCCAATCAGACCTTTTGTCAGGTCAGGACCAGTCATCAATACGTCATTCAATGAAACACCTTGGAACTTTGCTGACGAGACAAAATCAACTTTAATCTTATTCTTCTTAGGGTGAAATACCCCAAATATGGGTAAATACCATCGTTCCTCATGCGCTTTCAATGGAGGAGCTGGATCTGCATGGCCCTTTTCAAACACTTTCCATGTAAATTCTTCTGAAAACTGCCACTCATGAGCTTTACGAATTCTCTATCCTCAACTGATGTACCAATTTCGTCATCATCTTTGGTCTGTAATAGTACATGCTTTCCAATGACGTGATCTGACTCTTCCCAAACGATGCTAGTCATTCGGGCATGGTTGTAATATGGAAGGACGTCTACTACTTAAAACGTGATCTTTGTTGGTGGTGATCATCTCGGGTTCATGGGCAGCTCCTAAGCATGTTTCACCGATGACGACCCACCCAAGCCTTAGTTTTTGAGCATGGGGGGGGGGGGGTTGCTGCGTTCAATCCTTTGGTCCAATACATGATGTGCTGCTATCATGTCTCTGCCTATGAGAAACAAAATGGCATCTGGATCATATGGTGGTATTTCATAATGCCAATATCCTTGAGGTGCTCATGATATCTGGCCACTTCTGGTGTAAGAATCTTTTTCTCTCGTATTAGGATTGTGGTTACATTCAATCAGTGCAGTTAATGGAAGACTAATGCTGCCATCAAGAGACTCAATAACATACCCAGATGTCTCTCTCCAAGCGGTTGAGATGTGTCCTGAACATAATGACAGCATAAACTCTATTTCTAGGGTTTTCCCTCCAAAATAAATGAAAAACTCAGATCTTGCTAATGATCGGTTGCTTTGGTCATTAGCAAGAGGACATAAGTTTTCCGGCTGTGTACTAGGTTATGTTCCGGATGTATGTTCACTAGACCTATTTTGGCACAGGACTTGCCTCTGAATCTTTCGTGTCCACATACTTGGTCCTTACATTAGTTGCTTATGAAAAGTTGTCGTTTGGCTTCAGTAACCGAACTGCTCCAATTTCCCCGCTATGAGCAAATTAAGTACTTCTCTATTCATGCAATGAAGTGCAATGTTTATTAGTTACATATGCTCCACAAGACATGTTCTTGACACTCTTGGGCTGAGTGTTTTCCATCATCGAAAACACAATCAATTCTGTCTGACAAAGGATTTTAGTTCTGTAATTGGTTTACATTGAATGTCCTGCAATCACTGAGTGCATGTTTATCTGTTTCATGTAAGGGACAGTTCGCAGGCTTGCTTTGAGTCAGTTTCATTAAGGTCTTCCGTTCCAACAGAGGACCTTACTTTCATTATGCTGGTTAAGATTATTCTTATTTTTCTTTTTATCTTCCGCGAACTTTAAGGCTTCATATCGTGCTCATTTCTGAAAGGTTTTTGCTTAAATTTTCAGGGTTTATAGACTTTGCAAAACATTATCTTAAGCAATTCATGAAACTTAGAATTACCTTTCCGTTAACGAGTTTTTCACCTTTTAAAATTTTTAGGGCCTTTTGTTTCCAGACAAAGGCTCCGAGACTATGATAGCAGGGAACGGGAATCCAACGAATTTGAATAACAGAAACATTGAAGTTATGCATATCTTTTTTTTTTTTGGATTACGTTTTTTAGTTAGGAAAAGATTGGGGGTCAAAAAACAGGATTCCAAAAAGTGCAAAAATTTAGACATAGTTTCCCTAATATCTTTTTGACGAAAAACATTTTGTTAAGAAATGTAGAATAAAAGTTGCAGAATATCAAGAGCTTTTACTTGACACCAATAAAAAGGGCCTGACCCCTTCAACTGAGGGCCAATAGCCCCTAAATATTTTTGCTTAAAAACTCAAAAACGGTTTGGATTTTCATATGGCTGTCGCTTGAAAAGGTGTTTGTTGGGATCTCATAAAGGTCGTAACAATGTTATTTTTTAAGTGATTTGTGTGGTATGATTGTAAAAAGCTTTACATTTTAACGTGCACCTGTTTTTAAAGTCTTTATGCGTACAACTGGCATGCAGTTACCACAGAAAGTATGCTTTATACAGGATACATTAATTCATAAGAATTTAATTTAAGAATACATGCTTTTTTGAGAGTTTAAATCATGCAATAAATCAATTCAAGTGCACAATCCTTAAAAACGGGATTTGGAAAAAAACAACATTCTTTTTCTTTTCTAGTAGAACACAAAATTGGAAATTTAAAAAAAAACTATGCATTACATTTTAGTTATAAACTCCATGCATTTAAAATCTACCTTGAATCGGAGCTGTGTGTGTGTGTACCATTGCGTAAGCTCTCATTCGCCCGCGGCCATGAAAATCGGTCACCATGGTCGCGGCTGGACTACTTAGTGGTCAGCGGTTATCTTATACACGAGAACTGCGTCTCTCATATATGAGTTTATTTAGCCGCGATCTGAAGAATAGTTTTAGTTTTGAATACACATAAAAGTTTATGGATTAAACGACTGGGTGTCAATTAAGAAATCGTTCAGTTGATTAATAAAGCAATGTCATTCTCATTCTAAAACAATATCACACATGGATCACTTGTGGGTTTTATGCTTAAAATAAAGAATTTCTATTTGATAGAGTAAGGTCATTATACTGCTAACTTTTCAAATCTTCCTGGATTCTGAGCTGTGCTTGTCTGTGCGTTGTACCATTACGTAATCTATCCTTCGCCCACGGCCGAGGAGATCAGCCACGACTTCACTACCTAGCGGTAGGCGGTTATCTAATACACATGATACACAAGATTCGCTCACCGCGACGCACACTTACATGGATATGAACGTGTTTGAGTTCATATAGCCGTAATTTTATGTTATAAAAGTCTGTCCATCTTGTATTTATTTAATTAAACATTTGAGTGTAAATAAATATTAATGAACGATATTACCCCAAATCGGAAATATCGTCAGACATAAATTAATGGTTGGTTTGTATATCTAAAATATTTTAAAAACTGAACAAATAACATTTCTAAATCAACACCCCCTTTTAAACCTTTAAAAGATGATCATCTCTCGCGCATGACCGAGGAGATCCTGCGCGATTGGACAAGTGATCCGCGGTCGGTTCGTGTTCTTCTAGATGTACCTTATTACGCGTGCATGTTTCATATTTTGCACGGACACAACTATTTTTTATTATGTTTTCAGCTATTATATTGGTTTAAGATGAAATGATATTTTTTTTTTGTACAGTTGATTAAGCATTGATTTATACAATAGCGTACAAGGTAGTTTAAAAATCAAATCAAATTATAATTTAAGTTCCATGTTACATGTTTGCGGTAAGTCCTAGCACGATAAAAGAATGTCATGAATTGAGGCATTTGATGATTATTTTAAATGATATTCACATGAGTTTTAAACAACTTTAGGTAAGATTCTATCGGTCACATATTAATCACTTCTGTAGTTTTTTTACATGGTCGTTCGTTTCATTGTGTCTCATTGCTGCACCCCCCCCCTTCCTACCGCACAACTGACAAGTACTCGCTCTCGATTTTTTTTTAAATTGGCGAAATAATATCCAGATCTGTCAAAAATCAGTTTTGGTAACTTCTTATATGTAACATTTTCTATTCAACGTGTGTCACTTTCCCATCCGTTTGTTTATTCGGTCAGTCTGTGTTAAAGGGGCATGGTCACGATTTTGGTCAAACATTATTTTTTCGATTTTAATGTTTATAATGCTTCAGTAAGGTAATTTTAATTGGCAACCAACATTTGAGTGTCATTTGATGAGTTATAAGCGAGTTTCAGAGCTTACAATTCCTCTCTATGTAAACAAAGCTTTTGTTTACATTTAGAATGTTGAAGTGAAAATTCCAGTTTAGTTTAAGACTTAAAATGAATGTGTTTATGATTAGGAACTGTTTATTTATGCTTAAAAAGAATAAGAATATAGACAAATCATCTTGAAAAAGATTTTTACTGGTATATTGAACCTATGTAAACAAAAACAGGGTACGAGCCTTGTTTACATGACGAAGAATTGTGAGCCCTGTATCTTGCTTAAAACTCATCGACGGGCACCCAAATTTCATTTGATCATTAGAAATGCATTCATAAAGCATTGTAAATAATAAAAACAGAAAAATAAAATTTGACCAAAATCGTCACCCTGCCCCTTTAATTTAATCGCCACGTGCGACCGAAAACCTTGTGTCGCTTCAGCGCACACAGCTCAGAATATATATAGCCCCAGGTCATCAATTGTTATGTTATTGAGTAACAGTTGAAGGGTGCTTTCACTACAGTGGTCAATTGTTAAACAATGAATATTATTCGAAGTCAATCATCTTCACATTAAAGGTATGAAATCGTAACCTGAGAATGTGCCTAATAAATTAACCTGTTGAACACGCTAAACTTCAATAGTTATGAACAGAATTATTTAAAATGTATTATAATTGAAAGTTTTAAGTCAAAGGAAATTTTGTTCTTGGGATTAGAAGTTATGAAATACGACTACATTATGCAATGCAGTCGATCGCCATAGAAATCATTAAATGACTGCAAGTGTTGACAGATTTCTTATTTCATTGAAAGACCATGAGAGTTCACTTGACTTGCAGACTATAATATAGCGACATATCTGCTTCCCAAAAATATATGCGCTTCTCAAGGTTACACTTAAGGGAGATAGATGTTCGTTATTGGGGATTTTATTTATTGCTAATTGTATGAAAATTGATAAAAAAAATAATAATTTAAGTTGTGTAGTATGTGTACTATGCGCAGTTTGATCTAGAAACTGACCAGTTTATTACTTCTTCGAATTTATCTAACACGGACTGTCTAATCCCTTCCCAGTATCCCAGTAAGTTTAATTTAATTTAATTATTCAACCAACCCACTGACATAAAAATAAGGATTTTGCATATTATTGCATTGTCGAGAGAAGTAATATTCATTTCTGTAAATGAGGTTTTTTAATTTACGTTACATTGCGGTGTCTCTATGAAACAGCACAATCTGCTTTTGCATAAATTCTCCCGCTAATCTTTTTTTTTAGCTGATTATTATTTTGAATGTACAAGTCAACTCGTGTCATTAAATAATATCAAACGACACACACTTACCAATAGAAAAGTTCAGAGATGCTATCAATTTGACTAATCACTAAACTCTTTCAGCATGCAACAATTCTAAACTTGCAAATAGTCTTCAAATATTTAGAAAGATTTAAATAAAGAAGTTTTCTTGGAGAAAAGGTTACGTATATTGTAGGCGGGTTCGGTTAAAAAAAAATTCCTGACATGAATCATGAGTACATACTGTTTATAACAATGCTTGCAACCTTTCGAAAATTTAACTCGCCATCAAACATCTCATTTTTTTAAAGAATTTTTGAATCGATTACGCAAACTATGTTCGACAAATAGTTTTCCTAAAAAAAATTCTTCCTTTCCTTTTTAAAACACGTTTTACATACAGGCTTTCAATCACAACACGTTTATTTAACAAAAGCAGAACTGAAAGTTTAGTAAGTATAATCGATTGACACCATATCACATATATTTTCAACTCACAGCAACAACGGAAGACCTACTCGTGAATTTGCCACGAGCTCTGCTCTAGTTTTATTAGTGATTATCTGGCTCCTGACTGCCGTGGTTTTTACTCTGTTATCAAATGATGATGAGGAACCTTTATCAAATGCAAAACTTGAGTCATTCATACGTACACACATTTCCTTTAAGAACTTGGTAAATACTGTACATGGTAGGTACAGAACGTTGTGTTCTACTTTTTACTTCAGTGCCCTATCTGTCCACTTTGAAGAATTCCAGGAAGCTTGCAGACAAATAAGTTTACTCCATAGGACGATTCAGAGGATGCCAGTAAGGTTTTGTACTTTGGGTTTTCCTTGACAGACTCCACTTCAGCAGCTACATCAGAGAGTTCATATATTTGCCTTACAATCTTAGTCGTCGATCTCGGAAACTTTGATATTTTCTCTATGAGAATAGATTCAACAAGCTCTGGAGAACCGAAAAGTTAATCTAGTCGCTCCCAAACTCTATCGAGTCCTTAAGCTTGATCACTAGGATATGATGATCGAATTCTCATGTCGTGTTGCTTTGACTCCAGTTCAAGAAACTTTATAAGTAGATCTAGTTCATTCATGGGCGTTACACTCAAATCTTTCATTAAAATAGAAAAACTGCCTTTCCACATCAAATAGTTTTCAGGGCGATCATTGAACGCGGATAAGCGAGATAAAAGAAGGTCCTTTTTCACAAGAAACGTTGTAAGCTCTGTGCCTACACAAAATACACATGTACATGTATTTTGATTGTCGTCAGCCAGGTATGTGTGACAGTCTTTTCCTTGTTTTTCAGATCACCGGTAGGTATCTCACTCTCTGTCGGTGCTTCATAGTCTCTTATGCTGTGAATTTCTGTTTTAGATGTGACTGGCATTTCGTAGTATTGTAAGGTATGTTTATCAGCAGTGTCCTGTACGTCATGGTTTGGAAAATCTTCCTGATATCTTGTTCGACATACATTCTTGGGGTTCTCAGTAATTATTAGAGAACGAATGGAAGAAATATCGGACATGGGACAACTTTGTTCAGATACATAGTCTTTGGTCTTCTTGTGTTTTACTTCTTTCAGAAGGAGTAAACTGTGTTTTGTCATGCTCATACTCTCGACAAGGGCTTCGAGGTTCACTTCAGCCTCTTCGGCCTCCTGTTGAAGTGTGATCAGGTTAAGACTTACATCCAAGTCCTTTTTCTTTCTAGTGATCTTTGTTGCTGCAATGGCCTCGTCCTCTTCTAACAGAGTCTTCTCTTTTATTATTTTGGCTGCTAGTTCTGCGCATTTGGCCTTTGTTCTAACTGCTTCAAACTTTGCCTTCGCCTTACTGAGGTGTGAAGTTTCTCCATCTGTCTGTACTGTTCTAGTTGTGCAACAAACATATCTACTTTGGTCGTGATGGCTTTGTTCACTATTATATGGGCTGCTAGCTCACATTCACTTTCTTTGGTTCTTGTGTCTCTCAAGAAGTCATTAACTTGTTCGATAAGGCTTCGTAGCGATCTTGTGATTACCCAACCACCTTCTCACGAACTCTGCATCCGTATGCAATGGAAATTGAGTGAATGCAACAATCTGTTCTTTTATACCTTTCTTGCATAATTGCTCTGAAAATGCATTAACAGTGTCTTCGTAATTTTCTTGTCCTTTCTGAGCGAGGATTCTTGCTTGCCTCAGCTCCCTTCCCTCGCCTGTGGCTGTGTTTGGGTTCATCGTATATCATAGATATTTCACTGTTATCTATAACTATTTTATGCATTTTTATATTTTTATTTCACCGACTCTCGGAAGAGGTAAAATACTACAATAAACAAAAAAATCACAAACTGGGTACAGATATTAAATGTATGAACGACACATTTAGGATTACAAAAATGGCGGGAGTTACGTATAGCAGAATATATGTTGTCTTATAGTAAATAAATCGTTAAACTTGAAATGTGTATGAGGCAAAGGGTGATGATAAGTGGTATCTGATGTTAATTTAACTTACTCTAGGGTACACCGATATTTAGCCGCTAAAGTTGCATGCCCATGTACATAATCGCGTGGGCACGTTGTGCAGTTTACTTTCAATAACAAAGAATGTTAACTCGTACGTAAAATGTCTTAAACAGTAATAATAGAGAAGTCGTTCATGAAACTGTTCCACTACACGATAAGTCCGTAAAGCATTGTGAACTCGTTATACACTTTTCGTTGATTAGTCAAACCGCGTTCTTGCTTACACTGTTCTGGAAAGTTCTATCCCCTTCTCTCGCCAGAGGTCGTGCTTCTCTAGCAAATTAGTTCCATCCATCAAAACTAAAATTGCGGATGCAAGAGACAACTTTCCTTATTTTATTTATTCAAGAGTTATAGTTTATATTTTATTGGCAAAATGTCTGAATTTAAAAGTATATGATTTTTTTTAGAATTACAACCACTTCTGTTTTTATAGATATAAAAATGAAAAAATAAGAAACAGCAAAAAGATAAATGTTGAAGTTGTATGTGGTCAAATCCTTAATTGGTTGTAAGTAGTAAAACACCAAATATGGTATTAAATGTCTATAACATATATTTAGCATACAGTCAGTTTAAGCATATCTTTCACAACGTACACCATAGCAGAGCATTAAAGGGACTTGGACACGATTTGACTTAAAATTTTCAAATTTTATTTTTCCATGTTCAATGTCTATACTGATAAATATAGAAGTTTATAATGCTTTGTCAAACTTTGAAAGTCAAATATCAAGTTATAAGCAAGATACAGAGTTCATAATTCTTTGTTTTGTAAACAAACTTCGAATATTGTCATTGTTTTCATATGTGTTGTATTGGTGTAAGTTTCATTCAAATGTATCTTTCATTTGTTGATAATAGTATTTATGAAGATATTGAATAAGTTTAAATTGTTTTTTACATGTCATTTTGTCTAAGAAAGTGTAATTCTCTACATTACATTTTTTGTAAACAACTATAAGACTCGAGCTTTGTTTACATAACAATCAATTCTAACCTCTGTATTTCGCTTGTAACTTGACTTTAACATTCAACATTTTGGTCAATCATTTAAAATGCACCAGTAAACCATTTTATACATAAAAAATAAAAATAAAATTTTTGATCTCAAATCGTGTCCAAGTCCCTTTAATATCTCATAGCGTATTATTTGAATCTCATTCAATAGAATTAGAATCGCATACCATAGCATACAATCTCACTGACTCTCATTCGACATATCATAGCATAGCATACAACATGTTTAACTTGGTATTGAAGGCTTTAATTTAAAATTATCTCATCGCAAATTAGTGGTTAACTTTTTATCATTTTACTTCGAAATGTTTGGAACTCTTCTGTGTATGAAAGCGTTTTTGTTCATATCTCATAGCAAATCATACTATATCATTAAGTTCTTCATTTCTACTTCTCATAGCTTAGCATACAAATATCATAGCATTACATTGAAATTCCATAGACTATCATTAAAATCGCATACGATAGCATAGCATACAATTGTAAAAGATATGCATGAAATGACTGTACAACGATTTTTCAAATTGAAATGAAAATTTATGTTATACTTGTAGGTGAACAAAATATATAGTCCGAAAATATCAGGGAACAAAATAAAATAATACTGTCAATCAATCCTTCGTTTAAAAGTGTTACTTATCAAATTATCTTCAAAAGTAAATGATTGTATAGGGTGGGCAACTTCTATGAGATGTTGGTGAAAATGGTGCAAGATACGTGTAGTTTTTGCTGCGCTCACCCGAAAGGTTGCACTGGAAAACATATTACGACATTGTCAAACAGCATGGATATTTGATATCTGGGGCATATGTTTTCATAAATTCTGATCTCGCACTCTCAAGTTAATTTTGATACATTTTTGATAATTTGGATTAGTCAATGCATTGCATCTATTCTTGAATTTGATGTAATTAATGTTATTTGCTATAAGAGAGCTGAATAGCAAAAATTGCAATAACGTTTTCAGTTTCATTTCAACAGCTGGGAAAACTTTGTTTAATATGTTTCAAAATATTGTTGAATTCGAAGAGTTTTGAACATATTTAAACACAAAATCACAATATTTAATAAATCCTGCAATAAAAGCATAAAACAAGAGTTATAATCTTTTGAGCATGTATAGCATTTTCATTGTTTAACAAAATGTAATTCAATCTTTAATTTAGAATTCAGATAATGATTATCTACAGTGAGAGTGTACAGTTTGGTATTTGTTTTGGATCAACCCTTTAAAGATTATACCAGCTTCGTAGATAAGATTGTACGTAGACAGTAATCTTAAATGCAATCCTTATAAATGATGTAGTACGATTTGAATAAATTACATACCGTGTGTTTTTGTAATCCCCCAGCTCTAGACACATCCAAAACAATGACGAAGGCAACAGCTTTAGGAATGTATTCCTCCAACTTTGTTTTCAACTCTCTAGAGTCACCGACCCCTGGTGTGTCCACAATGGCAACGTTTCTATTCTGTTCTCAACACGAATCATTAAATATTTGATTTATTGATTGATAATATTTCTTCAACAAACAGCTCACAAAGCTTATTTTTGCCGGTGTCCTGATGGCAATGCTTATAAAATTTGATTATGTTTTTACCTGTATTTTGGAAAATGGCAACAGAACATCTACTTGATAAATCATGTTGTCTTTTGTTTTTTCTTCTTTTGTATCTTCTTCTTTATCTGTTCCTTCTTCTTCATCTTCTTCTTCATCAATATTTTCTTCTTCTTCTTTTTCTTCTTCTTCTTCTTCTTCTTCTTCTTCTTCTAGCTCTCTAAGCATTTTGTGCAATTCATGAACACTGTTAAAAGAATGTCGCGTAGGTTCTGGACAACCACTTCGGTATGTTTTAACACTCATCTTTTCAGAATGCATAACTCTGTAAATTGTTTTGGTTGTTTCTAAAGTACCCCAAACTAAAGCATCATGTCCTATAAGTTTATTGATCAGAGTGCTTTTTCCAGTGCTCGTTTCTCCTGAAAACGTATAAATGGATTTATTCGAAGATACATATCGTTTAAAGTATACTTATTCAATCACCACACTGGATTAATTAATTGCGTGCTCTCTTTCATCTTGGCTCAAAAAACATCCTAAAACGCATCGTCGTTTCGTTTTGTAATAGATTATTTATTGCATTATGTAACATATGGGTCCTGAAACACGAAGCAGTTTTGACATAAGGTCAAGATCTAGTAAATGATTCCAGACTGTCTTTTAGTGCTAGAACCATTATGACGTCAAAATTGATTTGATAATTCTTTTCTCGTATTTTACGGCTTCAATGGAATTATGTAGAAAATAAAACAATATTTTGACATTCCATGTTTAATCACGGGAAAAGTAATCCCGGCACCTATATTTAATTTGACATCATTTAAAGAGGATGTCAAGAGCTTGTTTAATGCCGTCTTTTGAGAGACTGTAGGCATTCTAGATATATTTCGTAAGTGAAAAAATATAGTTATGAAGCATCACTAAAAGAATTTATATCTTGAGTTTCATAAACATGTAGGCACCTTTTATTTACTTGATCTTGACATTTAGTAAGAATTTGGACACAGTCTTATTATATTGTGGTTGACTAAATCGAAATAATGAAATGGTTTTTAAATCTTTAAACTTACCAACAATTGAAAACAAATCTTAAACGTAATTTTAATTATAATTTTATAATTGAATAAAATTTGGACTTTCCTCATAATGCTTCATGATCCTGGTTTACATCTACTGTCATAGTTGGAGGACCGATTCACCTGATTGTAAATACGATAACGTTACTCTTTCTGCATAAATATATTTTAGCCTTTTTTGCATGATAACCCCTGTCTTCTTTTTTGTAGTGAATGTTATTTCATTATTTTCTTTTTTCATTTAAAAGGAGAATAATATCTCCTAATGACTTGATCGGAAAGCCATCGGCTGTAAGTTTTTGAACAAGGTTCAAGAACACCTCAATGATTCAACGGTTGAATTTATGTCGGCTTGAAACCTCAAACATAAAAAGGACGAACGAAGCAAGCAACTGATATGCCAGTGTGGTAAAATAATGTATTGTTCTTTATTAAAAATTAGCATCCTTTTGATTTAACTTTTTCTTGGCTTGTTGAAATGTTTTGCAGGCTTTACAAAGTATTTTAGATAAATAAAGATTCAGACATCGATCTAACAAATGATTAGAATGCAATTCCTTCTACAAAAGTGACTTATCCAAATAATTAAATTTAAGAAAAAACGAAAGAATATTGTATATATTGTTTACAATGGGAGCGAAATATGCCATAACTGATAGCATTGCTTCTACTCAATTTGTAAAAGAATTTTGTTTGATTCTTCATATTAACATACATGTATAATCAAAACCCATTACCTGCTACAACAATCCCACAGTCACGTTTTTCAAGGTCTTTCATCTGCTCTTTTAAAGATTCTTTTATCCCTGGGTAAGTTTTTTCAAAGGCTTTACCAACATTATTCCAAAATGCATCTTTTCGGATAAGCCAAAGTACTTTTTTATAAGTTTGTAGTAGTCTCTCCTCGGGTTCTAAACTGTAAATGAAATTAACCATCGAAATATTTTTTTAACTTTTATTTTGAATGCTTACAATTGGCTCTATTTTAGAAATTCCGAATTGATATTTTCAATATATGCTATAAATACATGTCAAAATGTCAATTTAAGGGTTAAAATAATTTGTGGTCTTAATAAGTGCAAATTTAATTGTTTTTTTTTTAAAATTCAATAATTGCATCTTTGCATAACAAATGTTTTAGATGTGGCCTGTTTATACAACTGTACTTATTTCTGTGTATTTGTTCCTTTTTGGGAGTTGATTTTAATCAATTGTACTATGCAGTTACTCAGGCAACCCGAAAGTGAAAAAGTGTTTGGACCTAAGCACAAATCAACACCGCTGACAACATTTAGTTCTAATCAATAAATTCGATGTAATGAGTTCTTAAGCATTGTTTTTCAAGGAAACTAATTTATAGATACCTTGTAAATAGTCAGATTGTAAATGGTACAAACAATTTAGATATTTTTTAAAATCGTATATTTTATGTATTCCTACGCCAGAGTTCAATATAGTCCCGTTCAACCAGACGCTCGGCTGTCTCCGTAAATCTCCGACAAGCAGAGAGTCTCTATTACTTGTCGGAGATTAACGGATACAGCTGAGAGTCTGGTTGAATGAGACTAGAATTCAATTTTGCTCGGATCCATACAATTTCTCATAACTATTTCGATTACTGATACGCAGTTTGATGGACTAATTCTTTGAATACTACACAACATGATTGATGTTGGATTTTCACGAATTTCCTGTAGGAGAATTATTATTATAAAAATGTACGTTATTCAAATAATTATAGGGATTTTCTTGCCAAGCATGCACAATTACATATAGTTGATTTTAAAATAAATAATAATCGATATAATCAACTCCCGTCAGTACTTCAGTACTTTGATTATACATATAACACTGCAGACAAATCTAAGAACATTGCAAAGAAAAGTCAGAGTATAAAACAAAAGAGCATGTCATCACACCGAAAATGATAATATTAGCCTACTACTATTATTTAAAAAGCATTATTATATGTGTACATTGCTTTTAGAGAAATTCAAGGCATAGAAAGAAAAAAGTTTATACTAAATTTAACACTTACGTTCCATCAAAATCATTGCAAGATGTTTGTTCTTCGTCAGCATTTGTTACATCCATCCTTTACTCTGGCATTGGGTGCCCTCTAGCAGATCACAATTCTTAAAAAAAAATAATAATTTTTTCCATCTAAAGGTATTTAAAGGGTTATATAGCAGACCAAAAAATGCAATTATTATCTGTTAAAAACAGCATTGCACACCATTAGGTCAATTATTGGTCAATTATTATAACAGTGGTTGAACACTGTACATGTACATCTCAGACAACAAGAAATAGTATTAAAAAATTCTCACTCATAAAATTCTAACATTGAAGATATCAAACACGCGGTGCAAGAAAAACTTACTGTTTTACTGTCAACTGGTGCTTTGAGATACTCTAATGCTATTGGAGGAAATGAAAATACATGTAACAAAAAAATAGAAATGTTTTGCTTCATGAAACAAGGGGGATAAGCAATTGTCAGCAAATGATGTTCATACTATCCGTTTCGTTTCTTAGATAAGTATATTTTTTATGTTTAATGCTAATAACATTAAACAGATCCTAGTTGTAAAGAAGTCATTTTAAGACTTCTAGGTTTTTTTTTAGGATTATCTAAGCTTATAATGCACACGTTTTCGGTGAAACACCATAAACTGTTAAATTATGCATTGTTTTTAACCTTACGTGTACAAATAAAGGTATTGTTTTACTTTAAAAATAAATAGACCTAATGTTTAAAACATTATAATAAAATGCACAACAGTCAATCTCAGAATTGCTACTTCATTACACTTATTACGTTGTTAAAAGTAAGTTTGCGATATTGTTTTAGTAATTTAGTTTTTAAAAAACCCATCATTTTTCGTATATTTCCAGAAATTTATTCCCAGATACCTGTTGTTTTTTACAAATCTAGCTGAGAATTTTTGGATGAAGGTGAAATCATGGTAACGAATGTTAATCTTATCAAAGCATTGCTTTAATCCAACAATGAATAAACAGGTACAAAAATTCTCTATTTCTATAACATTTCAAATTATACACAATAAAACCTTGGAAAACACGAACAATTTTTTTTTAAAATGCACATATATTGAATACACAGCACGCATGGATATTGAGGAAAATTGAACTTTTGGCTTTTTTTGAAATGATAATTACTTTAATCTGAGAAATATATACATGTACTTGCCTTCAAAACTTGTTACCTTGATCCGTCCGTCCGTCCGTCTGTCACTTCTTACTTTCTCAAACTGCTCTTACATCTTATAAACTAGCAAACATAACTCTTGGAGTTTTAATTGGGGTGTCATGTTGTTTTGTAAAAAGGTTTCAAAAATTCTCTGGTAGTCCTGTGAGTCAAATAAATGGTGAAAAAAATGATGACGTTTTTTCACAAAAAAACCTTCTTCCTTGAACTCCTCCTACATTTTCAACAGAAGACAAATCATCTCTTTGAATATGTTTTAGGGTATCCAATAAATGTGCAATAAGGTTTCGGAATTTTCAATTTTGTCCTGGGGGTCGTTAAATGGCTGAAAATGACGTTTTTTTGTTTTTGTTTTTGTTTTTTTTACAAAAAACTGGTTTTAAAAAAGTCATTTTTTTTGCAGTAGCCAGATGATCTTCAAGAATATGATTGGGGTGTCCTTTTGAAGTGTGATCAGGTTCCAGATTTTTTTTTTATCAAGGGGATCAGTGGGCAACAACAAATGACGTTTTTTTTTTTTGCAAAAAAAAGTATGGTTCCCAGAACTCCTCTTACAACTGTTGGAGTAGCTACGTCATCTCTTGTGATATTATTGGGGCTGTCCAGTAGATGTGCAATAGGGTTATAAAACTTTAAATTTCATCCAGGGAGTCAAATAGTAGCAGAAAAATGACGTTTATCACTAAAAAAAACATAGATCCAAGAACTCCTCTTATGATTTAATGGATAGACACATCATATCTTTGGATATGATAGGGACGGTTCTATAGATGTGCAGTAAGGTTTTAAAAATTTGAATTTCATCCAGGGAGTCAAATAGTAGCAGAAAATTGACGTTTATCACTCAAAAAAAAAAACCATAGGTCCTAGAACTCTTCTTATGATTTAATGGATAGACACATCATATCTTGGAATATGATAGGGACTGTTCTATAGATGTGCATTACATTTTGAAAAAATTAAATTCAACCCTGAAGCCCATTACGCTCATACCGTTTGATGCCCTTGAAGGATCAAGAATATATGCTATTTATGTTCATAAATAATTTTACATACAATACCTCAAGCGGGATAACTCTAACAACTCTCTAAGATATCGCGTGTTTACCATCTGGGCCAGCCTCAGTATCAATTTAGATTTAAGGTCGGCGCCATATTGCAGGGAAAACTTTTTAAGCAATTTTATTTTAAAAAATGCGACCAATTCGGGCCTCCCACAAAGCGTGTTTACGGCAACTCAGGACCAATCGTCGGGGGATTATTCACAGTGATTCAAGGAACATTCTGGTGAGTGTTCAAATGATTGTGAGCAGAAGTAGTGTAAGCTTTATTGCGGCGCACGTGTAAAATGGTTAGGGTCCTGATATTTAGCGATTCTCATATTAAACGTTTAAATCGCTTTGTAATGGAACAAAGACAATTTTGCAATGACTTTTTCACGTTTTCAAATATATCAACGTCGATTGTTGGCATAAGTAGCGACAGAGTGAGGAGAAGTAGAGACATGAAAGATCTAGAACGAAAAGTACAAAGCCAACGGCCGAAAAAACTTGTGTTACACATCGCAGGAAATGACAGTGACTCGGCGCACGCTGATGAGTACTCGGTAAGGGAGGTGGTTTTGAAATTAATGGCGCTATGTGACTTGTTTGTGAGTCGTTATCGGGTGAACAGTGTATACATTTATCAATTGGTGTCTCGTTTTACAACTAGACATTGCCCGGTAGATTTATATAACAAATTATAAATTGTGGCAAACCAGTTGTTAAAGCAGGAAGCAAACCAACGATCAAGTGTCATGTATTGGAAAAGGAAAGGACTGAAAAATTCAAAGACAGAAAATTTATGTGATGGGGTCCATATGAATAACATTGGCAATATTAAATACTACAGAGCAATCAGAGGCGCGGTGATACATGCCATAAAGCAAAACCAGTAAAGTCTTATTCCGAGTTTATAACTATTACCTTTATTGTACCATTTACTTTGTAGTTACACATATTTGATAAAGTAAATACTTCTGTATTTTAGAAGCTGGTTCTAAGTTTAATGTACTCATTGTTGAGAAAATTAATTAACTGTTTTCAATTTTTCAGTATTTATATGTTAGATGCATTGTAGAGAATCAAGCCAGTCCCAAGACCAGGGTAATTCAGGCCAGGGGATTTCAGCTGATTAGCCTAATCTGTTTTTTTCCTATTAGAGCAGTAAGGCTGGAAATATATATCTATAGATATTTTTAGAGATATGTTACCAGACCTGCAGGCACACATTCTATGCACAAATATTTCAATATGGATGAATACAAATTTGGTGGTATTCCCACAGGCTAGTGGTAGTCCTACCACATTAATTTATTTTTAATAGGGGTATTTTCACTACTATGTGATAATAGTAGTATAGATATAGCTTTAAATGCGATAATTGTATCGCTAGAATTCATAACATGCTGTAATTATACAGATTATTCTGATTTAATTTGAGTTCCATCTAAAAAATTAGAATTTGAGTAATTCTACCCTATCCTGATATGTTCAAGTTAACATATAAATGAGTAATTTTATAATATTGTTATCACAGTTTTACTCATAAGCTGATAGTTTTTCAGTCAGATTTACTCATAAGTTGATAGTTTTATTAGGTTTTACCAGTCAGAGTTACTCATAAGCTGATAGTTTTTCAGTCAAATTTACTCATAAGTTGATAGTTTTATTAGGTTTTACCAGTCAGAGTTACTCATAAGCTGATAGTTTTATCAGTCAGATTTACTCATAAGCTGATAGTTTTATCAGGTTTTACCTAAACTGTTATAATCACGACTCCTAAACCATATATATTCTTGTTCCTTATATGAATGGGCATCAAATGTTACGTAGATTATGGGTCCTGTGGGTGGTCCTGACCCCCCTCGATCAGCAAGTCCCTAAATATCTTTAAAACAGTTGAGATCCCCACCCTTAAACCATATATATTCTTGTTCCTTGTGTCAAGGGGCATCAAACGGTATGTAGGTTTTAGGCCTTGGGGGTTGTCGTCACCCCCTCGAATAGGAAGTGCACAAATATCTCGAAAACGGTTGAGATCCCCACCCCTTAACCATATATATTCTTGATCCTGATAGGGTATCAAACGGTATGTAGGTAATTGTCCTGGGGTTAAATTAAATTTTTCAAAACCGTAATGCATATCTCTAGAACAGTCCTTATCACATCCCAAGATAAGAAACCATATACTTTGGTTTCATCAATATTCGTTGAATACCAATTTTACGTGGATTTCGTTGTTAAGTTGATCCACGAAATTAAATGTTCATTGAAGTTCAATTTCAACTAACATTTTGTATTGATTGGATCATTGGCCACGAAATTACGAATCCTTGAACTGTGGTTTTCAGAAAATCCACGAAAATTGATCCCAACGAAAAGTAATGAAACCACAGTACTTTTTTGCAAAAAAAAAACGTCATTTTTTGTTGCCCACTGATCCCCTAAAAAAAGAAAAAATTCTGGAACCTGATCACACTTCAATATGATACCCCCAATTATATTCTAGAAGATCATTTGGCTACTGCCAAAACAATGACGTTTTTGAAACCATTTTTTTGTAAAAAAAAAAAAAACAAAAATAAAAAAAACGTCCTTTTCCAGCTATCAAATGACCCCCAGGACAACACTGAAAATTCCGAAACCTTATTGCGCATTAATGGGATACCCTAAAACATATTCCAAGAGATGATTTGTCTTCTGTTGAAAATGTAGGTGGAGTTTGAGGAAGAAGGTCTTTTTTTGTGAAAAAACGTCACTTTTTTTACCAATTATTTGACCCTCAGGACTACCAGAGAATTTTTGAAACCTTTTTACATAACAACATGACACCCCTAATCAAACCCCAAGAGTTCAGTTTGTTGGTTTATAACGTATAAGAGCAGTTTGAGAAAGTAAAACGTGACAGACGGACGGACGGAACAGGGTAACAACAATATACCCGAACTTTCTTTAGTAGTAAAAAAATTTCAAGAGATGTATTTCACCACTTACGATTGAAACTGAGTTGGGACAATTTAACTTTTGAGCTCCTGGTTATTAAATTCTCAGTAAGACTAGATGAAATGGAAGACTTAAACTATTTACCAAATCTCTCAGAAATAAGAAAATTAATAAATCAATGGAAATTAAGAAAATGAACACATATTGGGCGAATCACAGTCATTAAGACATTATTAATATCAAAATTAAATCATTTAATACAAACATTACCCAACCCAAGCACTGATTACTTGAAAAACTTTGAAAATGATATTTTTCAATTTTATGGGGTGGTTAAGTGCAGAGAGTAAAGAAGAGTATAAGTGTTCAAGACTACTGCCATGGGGGTCCCAAAATTATTGATTATATGGATTTTATTACTGCACTCAAATCTACTTGGATAAAAAGACTTATTAGGGTTGATACAAAATGGGTAAAGCTTCTTAATCCATTCTTAAAATTAAAATCTCAGAAATATGGTGGAATGGTACAGATTATTCATATAGTTTATTTAAAACTTTGGGAAATTCTTTCTGGAAAGAGTTGTGCATTAGCTGGCTAAAAATACGGGAGCAAAATGTGTTAAGTAAACCTATAAATGATAATATATGGTAGAATCCGAAAATCACGGTAGACAATGAATAAATATTTTTTAAAAGCTTTGCTAATACAAGATTTATTTTTGTTGGTGATTTACTTAATATTAATGAAACATTTATAAGCTTTGAAAAGTTGAAACAAATAAATTCAATAACAAACTTTGTTGAATATGCAAGTTTAAGAACGGCTGTAAGGACCAGATTGCATACACAAGATTTAAACATACCAAACTTACAAATAATAAAAGAATATGGACCTGTTATCCCTAATCATATCCTACTGTTTAATAATAATTGTAAAGGCTGCAAACTTATGTACATCTTATTATTAGATAAAAAGTTGGAAACATGTTCATCTATTCCAACATGGAGAGAAAAGGGACATAACTATGCACAAGAAACCTGGCAAAAAATTTTGAAATCCCTTTTAAATCTACACAAGAATCAAAACTACATTGGTTACATTTCCAAATTCTTCATAGGATTGTTCCGACAAATAAATATCTTTTCAAAATAAAAAAAAGCAGAGTCACCTGTATGTACTTTCTGTAAAAGAGAGGAAGAGAGTATTGGGCATTTATTCTATGAATGTACTATTGTAAAAGAATTATGGTCTGCTGTTGAAGACTGGATCTTGCGACAGTTTGATTTGTTAATAACATTTAATAAACAATTAGTTCTTTTTGGGAAATATAAAAATAGAGATATTTATAGATTTTTTAACTTGTTAGCTCTTATTGTGAAGCAATATATTTGTTCTTGTAAATGCAAAAATAATACAATTCTAAATATACATGGATTAAAAAATGTTATGATAGAAAGGCTCTTGACTGAAAAATATATGCTAATGAAAAATTGTAGATAAAGGGAGTATGAAAGCCATTGGCAAAAAATATGTGATAAGCTGTAGCACTGCATTATATATAGTTAAATTGTCTCTTTATTGTGTCTCATCTCAATCTTGTTTTGAACTGTGATGTCCTTCTTTGTGTTTTATCCTTTTTTCCTCCCTTAAGTATCCCTGTAGAACAGGGATCCATCACATGATTATGGTTTACATTTTATATCAATATACATGTATATGTAAACAATGCCCCAATCCTCTCTCTCTCTCTCTCTCTCTCTCTCTCTCTCTCTCTCTCCCCCAAAATTTACTTTCACTACATAAGAACTGTATAATATAGAACAATCATATACTTAGAAGCTTTTCAAGATAATTATATAAACATATGTACAAAATATGTCATGTACAAGATACTTTGAATCTGACAACTTTGGTTTTAATTATGCATGCAAATTGATAATAATGCATAACTTAACATGTTTTTTGAATTTCATACTTTTTTATACCATGACAGACAAGGTTGGTTGTAAACATTAGATATAAACCTTAGATATTTGTAAACATAAATGCCATGATTAATGAACAGATTATTGTATTCTACGTCTATATGGAAGAATGGTGTATGCATAAAACGGGGAAGTTTAATGGGAATGCCCCCCCCCCCCCCCCCGGTAATTTTTCAAAACAGTCTTTTATCTAAAATTATTTTTTGGGACACTAATAGCAATTATATTGAAAATTGACCTAATAAACCAAATTGACTGAGAGAGAGGGGATTGAGAGAGAGAGAGAGAGAGAGAGAGAGAGAGAGAGAGAGAGAGAGAGAGAGAGAGAGAGAGAGAGACTAAATATCCATTTATTGGTTTGAAATAATACAATTAAGAAAGTTCATTTTTTACAGTCACCTGCAACAAACAGGACTAAGGCCACGTACATGTACATATTATCCATTTCAGTTTAGATTTTTTATCCCTGCCCTCTCTTCTAAATATCCAACGATGCAGTTTGTTTCTTTTTAATTTTGATTTTATAGAATAAGGGAAAAAATCGGACAAAGTATATACAAAAATGAACATAAAAATGGTTCATCATGTTAACCATTATATCATAATAATGTGAAAAGTGTTAATTCCCGCACTTGCGCGGGCTATCATCTAATATATATTAAACGTAGATTCATACGATTGACATCAAGCAATTAAAATTATTAATCTTTCCAAAAACACTTCTTTATTGACGGTAATTTCTGATAAACTTTTAAACAAACTTGATTAAACATTTTTTTCAAAGAAATTCTACATGAGAATCACAAAAACGGTTTTTCTTAAATGAAGATTGATAAAGAATGTGCAAGAAAAAACAATGAGATTTTGTCTGCTAAACATTTTGAGTTTTCTCGGTAAAGGTCAAACGCCTCTCATATCTTGAAAGGAACATAAACCTTTGTTGACTTTTTATTGTGGTTATGGGTCAGAATAACCCCAAATTCCAGTAAAGATCAATTACAAACGTTAACCTTTATAGTTAATTTATTTACAGTAATATACATATAAAAATACAAAAATACAACTTACACTAATAATCCTAGCTAAAAAGTGTCCGTTACAATCTGCCGAATGGATCAAATCACAATGTCCCAGTGAAAATATAACTCAGTTTCTCAGTTTAATGACTTCGAACAAAAGTCCAATGAGAATCAATATTATGAGCACTGTTAACAGGTTATTTATACTAAAATATGAATGTAGCAAAATCTAGAAATTATATGTTCAAGAAGTTACATGAATTACCTCAAGAATGTTCTAGAAAGAATAACTGACCACTTTAGAATAGTCCAGAATATTATATTATGCAAACGAACTATATATAACATTGTACATATGAACAACAACTTGTTGATTTAATAATCAATCAAATGAATAGATTGATTTTAAAGTACAAACGCTTGCTTTTCCGATGATTATTTTTAGGGACTAGACAACACTCAAACATCACAGCTACTTATAACAAAACATGTCAGTGTATACAACAGTCGGCATTCTAATAACAATTGTGTTGTGCTGTGCATGTACTGTGCATAAATAGTAGTCAAGGTTTGATAAATAGTGAACTTGCCTCCGGCTCATGCGCTATGTATCAAACCCTGACTACTATTTAGGCATAGTACATGCACAACAGAACACTATTATATAAATAGTGCTCTTATGGGAGCGCTATCCCCATTACCAATTGCAAGGTATGCAATATATCTTACAATCAAATGGGTTAGCTACACAAGTATGTTGGATTGGTTGTTGTATACCATATAAATCATCAAATACAGCATTTTATTTACCATATTATCATCCTCGTTATCATTAGTAGGAGGTAATAGTAAGTAAATTAGTTGTTAATGTACATCATAACCTTCATAAGATATGGGAATTCAAATCTATCATCATCATGATTATTTCGTGCAGTCCATGATTTTTCTTACTTTTCTGAAGGAAACTCAATCAAGTTCATAAATGTTTAGCCCTGTCAGTCTCTATAGCGCTGTGAACTACAATCGATTTGCTTAAGAAATATTTTAGAAAATACAGAGAGAATGTAGACAATCATATAATATTTTGAAAAAGTTTATAACATACCTGAATAATTCAAAATGATCCAATATGGCGGATATTGACCTTTTTTTCTTGACTGTCTATCAACATTTGCAAATCCATACGCTTATATCAGACTTTATCTACAGGGTAACAATGGTATGCATAGAGAAAAAGAGTTTAAAGTTCGCTTTTTTGCCGGTAACGTGCGGGATATTGATGTTTACGTGTACGAATGATATTGGGTCATTGCTCAGGTTTTGAAGTTCACAAATGATGTCATTTACAGTGCTTACAATTCATTTTCAGTGAATACTTACAACACTTTATCCAAATATGTATGGTAAATATGTACATTATATCAAATATATGTAAGAAAATTGGTATTTGAAAAAAGGTATCTCTAATAAGTTCTTTTGAAGTTTTATATGGATTTTCTAAATGAACACTGAATCAGTTTATTGCTCATTAAGAAACGTTTCCTGTTTCTTGAAAATATCAATATTGCAATGTTATAGTAGCATCAATTCATGTTATCAATTTACATAACTGCCAATTTTCTTTGGTCAGTACGATGATAAAACCACTCCAGAAAAACAGAAATAACAGAGCCATTAAGACAAGTTGATAAGTGTATTTCGATTAAGCATAGCTAAAAACGGTATTTGAATAAACTAGTATAAACTTTACGAAAAGAAATTATTGATTAACTTGCACGGGCTTATCTAACATCGGGCAAATATTATCAATTGGATATTTTAAGTCATCCATCTGTAAGTGATTGTCAATACATTAAATGCTGACGTATTATAAAAAAATGAGGCCCTACCATAGGTTCTTGAAATTTATTTAAGGTACCTAAAATACATAAGATGGGAAGAAAAAGGGCAATGACGACTGTATTTTTTTCTATTAAAACCAAACATTTACTTGTAATTTGAACGAACGCGTCCGCGAAAATCGGCGGGATAACGCTAAGCATAAATGAAGTATTATTTTTTTACCTGAAATATAAAAACTATGAGGAGTGTCTGTAACGGAGGAAAAACAAGTATTCCTTTTAAAGGAATGATCGGCAATAATGATATATTGATAGCTAGAAGCAATCAGCATGATCAGTTTGATGTATAATAATTTAAAAAGTACTGTATTTTTACAAAATTTAGAATATTTTGAATCTGTACATATGGACACAACAGTGATCGGCCGAAGCCGATTTCGGCCGATCACAAAAATCAATGTTTTACCGGAATTACCATGTTTTCTCCTCCATAGATAAAATTAACCAAAATCAACAGCATTCCTCTATTTTATATTGAACATGGAGGAAAGTTTGCGTGAAAACCAGTGGGATAACGGAATCCAATAAAGCATAAACACATTTACCTGAGATTAAATAACTATGAGGAAAACAATGTATTTGTCGCCTGTGGCAAGGCAAAAAACAAAAACGAAACATATATATCATAATTGACATATTTCCTCTTTTAAATAAGCAATTAAAAGGAAAACAACCAAACGAATCATATGTTAAACAAGTATTCCTTTGAAAGGAATGATCGGCAATAATGATATATTGATAGCAAGAAGCAATCAACATGATCAGTTTGATGTTAAATAATTAAAAAAGTATTGTATTTTTTAAAAAAATATTGAATATTTTGAATCTGTACACCATAATTTCATCATTATAAACCGTCAACAAATTTAATTTGGAAATAAATTTGGGGAAAGCCATTCGTAAACTTCTTGTCTAGTTTAATATTTTTAAACGTAATTATTAAATGTTAACGTAACTTCTTCTTCAGAATACTCAGTTGGGCTGTAAAAGAGCATTAACACGTATACAAAGAAAGAGTTGTGTTAAAATAATTTAATGCGACTGAAAAACATTGAATGCCATCATAACTTGCTACTGAGGTCGCATTATAACGTAACCTTGTTTATAAATCAAGCCGTCTTCCTAGCTACTATTATGCAATATCAATAGATCGAGGTCAGTTCATGGAACATCTTCTTATGATTGAGGTCAGTTCATCGAGGTCAACTGCATTACTGAAAGAACTTTTCGAAATTCTTACGCGTGAAACAAAATGTGCATTCTTGAATTAACAGGTCGAACTGTTTTTTATGTATGTTTGCATCTCTTAAGGTAAATGAATTGAAATAAAACTGAGTAAAATGTAATATAAATACTAAACCAAACTTCAAGTTTTTATAAGAACTACTTATGCAAGCAGAATGTGTGCGCACGTGGAAGCATTTGCCGGATGCCTCATATGGACACAATAGTGATCGGCCGAACCCGATCACAAAAAAAAACAATTGTTCCTTTTAGTGTGCACCCAGCGAAACTTTTACTTACTTCGCTTTAAGTAAGCACTAATAAAATGTACGATAAAATACGTTCAAAACCTTCATGCAAATTGATTTTTAAAATGATTCTTAAAATGTATTATTTTCGTCGTAGACAAAACAAGTTCAATTATACCTTAAATCAAGCGTTCGCTAACAGCATTGTTTTGTAATATTGTTTTAATGATTCTTTTAAAAAATCGGTTCGCAAATTCAAAGAATCAAACAAATTTTAAATTTTAAAAAAACCCTTACAAAACAAATATTTAAACATAAATTTCAATTGGTTTTATAAATGGGCTTCAACTAAAAGAAATTGTTAAAGTTAATAAAAAGGTAATAAAAGTTACTCCAATATCATGTTATCGTGTTTTTCCTATTTGTCCTAATAGATAGGTCACAAACGCCCTTCCGTCTATGGATAATGCCTTGCGATCGTCCCATTCAAATCTTGCATCAATATCGGTATGGCAGATAGGTATGAACTACTTACATCATGCTATTATATTGTTTAATCGGAGAGAGAGAGAGAGAGAGAGAGAGAGAGAGAGAGAGAGAGAGAGAGGATGGTGTTGTGTTTGAATCATGTGCAATACTCTTTTACGTTTATGTTGTCTTTTATGTTTTGTTTGTCAGCAAATACAATCTGTCGCTATAGGTCGAAAGCTGGCGGACGTTTTATTCTTATTGTTAGACCATTATTATTCACCAAACATTGGACAGATTTTCCGTCTTTCCCGATTATGAAAAGGTCACGCGACGGGTGTGACCGGTCGGCAGAGGATGTTTTCTTCTCTATGGATGTTACCTCTAACTTTTGTAGTGGTCTGTGTTTGCTCTGCTTCTGTTTTCCATTTTTCAATTGATCTTTGGATATTAAATACTGTTCGTTATCATCACATTTCTTTGTATTTATTATAACAAAACGATAATTTTTGTTGTACCATAAAATAAAACTAATATACATGTACGTGTTAGTACCGATTGGATTTAAGCGAAATACACATTTTAGTTATTACAAATTGACAGTTAATTATTAACAAAAACTGTCCAATAACTACACATAATTAAAATAAAGAAACATAGCAATAACTTTAACTCATAAAACATCCACAATATAACTTTTAATTTACACCACATTTATCGAAGATAAGTGGTAATCAATTATATTTGTTTTCAGTATCTCGTGTCTTCTTAGTTGCTTGTACACTCGTTGGCTAGTGATAAGTATCTACGACACAAGCCTACAAGCGCGTATAAAATGTCCTAATCTTGCATCAATGTTTTACAATTATAAAACTTGAATACATAAAGAACTTTTATACAAGTTTTGATCTAAAACAACACTCTTCATGTAATAGTACTAGTTGTAATGTTATTTGTAAATTCCGTTTTTAACAGGTTTTCATTTATTTACATTTTTGTAACCTGTACTATGGGACTTCCGGGAATAAACTAGTTAGTAAAACGTGCAGCACGGAGTTGGTTGTTCTTCGACATGTTCTTAAGAAACATGAATATTACATGGTGTCAGAAGAAACTATAGTAATTATACCATAATGGAACATATTCGTCCACCACCAGAATTGGATTTTTCCACGACAGATGGAAATTTACCTGAAAGATGGAGAAAATGGGAGCAAACCATGAAATTATACTTAACCATCGCTATGAATGGCAGAACCGACGCAGAGAAATGCAGTGCTTTCCTGTACATTATCGGTCAAGAAGGTAGAGAAATTTTCAATACTATGACAATAGTTGAAGAAGATAGAGATAAAGTAGATGTACTTTTCCAAAAGTTTAAAGAGTACTGCACTCCGAGAGAAAATATAACAGTGTGGAGACATAGATTTCATACTAGGGTCCAAGGGAAAACAGAAACTATAGACCAGTATGTTACTGATTTAAGAATCATATCTAAGAACTGTAGATTTGACACATTAGAAGATGAGATGTTACGAGATAGAATTGTGTGTGGTGTACACTCCGAGAAAGTGAAAGAGAGACTTCTTAGAGACAATGAACTTACACTCATCAAAGCATTAAGCATATGTCGTGCAAATGAAGAATCACAGAGCAGGATGAAAGACTTACAACAAGAAGAACAGATCAGTGTTGTCAAGTGTGACAGAAACAGACAGTCGGTGAAACCGTCTACAGGAAATAGACATACATTCCAAAAAACTACTGGAACCGGTAATCAACAAACATCTGGAAAACAGAAATACAGTGGTCCAAATTACAATTCGAGATCAACATTCACATGTGGTAAATGTGGGAAAAGTCATAGTCGAGGACATTGTCCGGCATTTGGGAAAAGATGTAGCAAGTGTCATTGGAAAAATCACTTCGCAGCAATGTGCAAGACTAAAGCTATTCATGCAAACGATCTAAACGGAGATGAAGATTTGCAAGACGAACAAAGAGAAGATTTTTTCATCGGATCGATCTCAAGCGAAAATAACAAAGATGAAATATATGTGAACCTAAAGATCAATAATAAAATAGTGAAGTTCAAGTTGGACACTGGATCACAAGTAAATATCCTCACAGATAAAATCTACGAAAAAATTCAGACAGGAGAACCACTCGTTGATACTAGTGTAAGACTTACCAGTTATTCGGGGGATTCCATACCAGTAGCAGGAAAATGTGTACTTCCATACAAAGATCAACAGTTAGAGTTCTATGTTACTACTGGAAATCAACCACCCATACTAGGATACAAATCCTGTTGTGAACTAGGATTTATAAAAGTTACCTTAACAACAGGAATATCACAGTGCTTCTCTCCTGTTGATGAATACACAAGTGTGTTTTCTGGACTTGGATGATTGAAAGAACCTTATACGATATGTATTGATGACAAAATTAAACCTGTCATACACAGTCCAAGGCAAATACCAGCAGCTTTCCGTGATGAACTGAAGAAAACCCTGGACAACATGGAATCAAAAGGAGTTATTAAAAAAGTCGATCAACCTACTGATTGGGTGAATTCTCTCGTCATTGCAGAAAAAGTCAAAACGGGGAAACTTCGTGTGTGTTTAGATCCAAGAGATTTAAACAAAGCGATCAAGCGGGAACATTTTCAGTTACCTACTATTGAAGAAATTACATCAAGACTGTCTGGAGCTACTGTGTTCAGTAAACTCGATGCCAATAGTGGATACTGGCAAATACCCCTCGATGAAGCTAGTCAACTCCTCACTACGTTTCATTCACCATTTGGAAGATATTGTTTCTGTCGTATGCCTTTTGGTATCAAAAGTGCACAGGAAGTATTCCAAAAGAGAATTGCACAACACTTTGACAATATTGATGGTGTAGAAGTTGACATTGATGATATACTAATATGGGGGAGAAATGAAGAGGAGCACAATAGAAGACTCAGAGCAGTGTTACAGCGATGCCAAGAGATCAACCTTACTCTAAATAAGGACAAATGTCTTTTCAATCAATCTGAAATTCAATACATAGGACATGTGATTTCGAAAAATGGAGTGAGACCTGATCCTACGAAAATAGAAGCCATTCTTAAAATGCCACCTCCAACTGACAAGAAAGGAGTCGAACGTCTTTTAGGAACTGTGAACTATCTTGCCAAATTTGTTCCTAATATGTCAGCGATTAACGAGCCTATCAGATCTTTACTCAGGAGTGATGTGTTGTTTACATGGGAAAAACCTCAACAGGATGCATTCGAAACTATCAAAGACATTTTATCTCGTGAACCAATTCTGACTTTCTTCGATGTTAAAAAACCAGTATGTGTTAGTGTTGATGCTTCAAAGTGTGGTTTAGGTGCTGTGATCACGCAAGATGAAAGACCAATTGCATATGCATCTAGATCATTGACAGAGACTGAGAAGCGATATGCACAAATCGAAAAAGAACTGTTAGCTGTTACATTCGGTTTAGAGAGATTCCACCAGTATACCTATGGTGTCAATGTCATTGTTGAGAATGATCACAAACCATTGGAAAATATTCTAAGGAAATCAATAGTCCAAACTCCTCCAAGGCTACAAAGACTCTTACTTCGTTTACAGAATTACGATTTCAACTTCAAGTATGTTCCAGGAAAACAGTTGATCATTGCTGATACTCTATATCGGGCTCATTTACCTCCGACAAAGCAACAAAAAGAAGAAATTTGCGAGGAAATTGAAACTTATGTTCATTTTGTGTTTATACCAAGCATTCCCATTTCTAGAAACATACTTCAAGACATCAAAAAAGAAACAGCAAATGATGCTATTCTAAGTGAAGATATTCGTCTTGTTAAAAGTGGTTGGCCTGAAAACAAAAATCAGCTACGGACACCATTACAAGAGTACTGGAAGTTAAGATCAGAACTTACATGTGTAGACAGTTTGTTATTGATGAATGAAAGAATTGTTATTCCAGAAGTATTACAACCCGAAATTTTGAGATATCTACATGTTAGTCATCTTGGAATAGAGAAGACTAAAGCTCGTGCAAGAACTGTGGTTTACTGGATTGGTAGGAATCTAGATATAACCGACATGATTGCCAAATGTCATACATGTACAGATATGAGAAACAAGAATCCAAAAGAGCCGTTAAATCCTACGCCAGTACCAGAAGGTCCATGGCAAGTGCTTGGTTCAGATTTGTTCACGTTGAACAATGAGGATTATTTGATCGTTGTGGATTATTATTCCAAGTTTATTGAAGTAGTCAAGCTTGAGAACACTAGGAGCAAAACCGTGATCACACATATGAAGTCCATGTTTGCCCGTCATGGCATTCCTTATGAAATGCGAAGCGATAATGGTCCTCAATATACTTCCAAGGAATTCAAAGATTTCTCCAGAAGTTGGTGTTTCGAACACAAAACGTCGAGTCCATATAACCCACAAGGAAATGGTCTTGCGGAGAAAACCGTTCAAACCGTGAAGAGAATGTTAGAAAAAGCAAGGATAGATGGAAAGGATCCATATATCAGTTTACTAGAATACCGGAACACGCCAACAGATGTTGAATCTCCGGCAAAACTACTCATGAGCCGACAACTTAGATCAATATTACCAGTAACCAAAAATCAACTGAAACCAAAAGTAGTGCCAGATTACATTACCAGGCAGAAGAGGTAAATTACCCAGAATCGTCAGAAAACTTATTTCGATGTTGGAAGCCGAAAACTGTCAAGTTTGTCGCCAGGACAAAGAGTTAGATTCAGACACAGAGGACAGTGGCAACCCGGATATGTCAGGGATCAAGTCCATACCAGATCATACAACGTACAAGATCAGAATGGAGATCAATTTAGAAGAAATCGAAGAGACATCATACAGTCAAAAGAAACCAGTTTTAAAGAACCTATTGTTGAACTTGATGACGAAGACGAAGAGACAGTGAGAGAAAAAGAAACAAGTAATACAGAAGCTGGAAACCCGGACACTACAGAAGTTGAAGACGCGAGAAGTCCAGACATTGTTCAGCAAGTGCAACCGTACAAAACGCGTGCAGGCCGAGAAGTGCGTCGTCCGAAATATCTTAGTGAATATGTGTGATGGGGCAGAATAATCCCTTACTTATATAATTGCAATCAAGGCAGTCTACCTTGATGTGCACATGATGAGATATGTATACCGGTAAATGATCAGTGAATATTTGTACATATATATGTAAATATGTTATATATCTATTTCTTTCAATTGTGTCTATAATGATACTGTAAGTGAAATTCTCTATATGAAAAAAAAAAGACTTTTTAAATCATAATGCAAAATTTATTAAGGGGAAAGATGTAATGTTATTTGTAAATTCCGTTTTTATCAGGTTTTCATTTATTTACATTTTTGTAACCTGTACTATGGGACTTCCGGGAATAAACTAGTTAGTAAAACGTGCAGCACGGAGTTGGTTGTTCTTCTACATGTTCTTAAGAAACATGAATATTACACTAGTGTTCTTAGTGTTCAAGTCTACCTACATGCATATTTCCCGTAACAATGTATAAACTTGGATTGATATCGATGCCTGTCCACTATGAGGACTAATCAAAGAAATTAATTTAAAAATAAATTAATGGGCAAAAAAATTCAGCATACA